>NW_011887504.1:0-78668 GCF_000313485.1 Hansenula ciferrii | reverse complement strand
GACGTTTAAAGACATAGTCAATACACATTTATTATAAGTAAAAAAAAAAAAAAAAAATGAATGTATTTGTGATTCAAAAACTCTGATCATGAGATATAACAAAAACGTAATTCAATGTCTTTTGGAAACTAGCCTTTTTAATTATTGAAAGCAATTTGAAATCCACATGCAATAACGGACCCAATGATACTCATATACTTTGTCTCATGTCTGCTAGTATTTTGAACTGTTTTAATTACATTTGTGTCAATATTCATATACAGACGTGCTCTAGTATTCAAAAGGGGTTTACCATGTTGTTGTTTTACTATACCATCATCATTTATTCAGTTTGATTTAAATCAGATTTCATTTCAATAAGGTCCATACTTTTTCCATCTAATTCCCCAGCTTCAATATTCATCAGAAGTCAAATAAAGCTATCGCTGTTAGTAAATATGGTTTGGAAATTATATGATTTATATCAGAAGGTTGTCTTCATGCTGCTGTTTGTTGCTTTACCGCCAGCTAGTGACTACATGAGATGTTGTAAAGTAGCTCTGTTAGTTCCAATATTGAGTTTTTATTTAATCATTGGGGGGTTTCATGTTTATTTATTGGCTTTTTTATTTGGTGTTCTGTTTTGATATTATAAGCTATCCAAAAGGGTATCTTGGACTATGCTCCTTTCAATGTGTTTTTACAATCCGTGTCTATTTACTCATGCTTTATCTTGAGAAGGTTCTCAAATCGAGGTATCATTAAACATTCGATGTATTCACAAGACGTCAAGAACAACAAATTTATTAAAATGGATATCAGGGTCTGCCATATATTTTTGAAATATTGGATGAATGAGTCAAACTATATTCTTGATGTATTTCTCAGCTTCTTGTTGCCTCTCTGATTTATATTAAGGTTTTGCTGCTGTTTTTAAACACTAATCAAATTAGACATTCATTATCATCTACTTTAGAGTTTAGCATGGCTGGATTTCATAATAGTTAGCAAAAAGGGAATCGATACGTTACAATTGATGTCAATGACTTGATCCTCGAAAAGATTGTTCTGGTTTATTTGAGGTCTAATGATACATTGAACAAAAGTCTACGCCCTCTGTTACCTGATCCGCTGATCTATTTATATTCAGCTTGGAATTAATGGCTAGTTCATCATTAAATATGATACTCAGATACCAGTAATAATCTGATCATATCTAATTTAATGTATTGTCAACGACGTTTTTAAATTATCCATATTTCAATTTATACATCAGATTCGACCCGCATCTATATATATATAGATGATACAGATCTAAGTTCAAACTTTGTAAAATCCACGAACATTGTCAACTCATATATCGAAGAAATGAAGGAACAATCTACAGTTCAAATATTTTAAGGACAAATTATCTATAATTGTATTACACACTTCTTCTCAAAAGCTATGCTAAATAATTAAATTCTAAAGTATATAAATTTTTAAAAGACAAAAAAACAAATATAAACAGAAGTGAACGATTTTCATATTATCCACTCAAGCTTAAAATTCATCATCAGATGAAACATAAGCATCACCTAATTCCTTCTTCTTTTTCATTCTTTCCTTCTTCTTCTTTCTTAATTCAGCAGAAGATAATTTAGTCTTCTTTTTACCTGAAGAAATTTTGTTACCCATAGCATCGAATTTATCACCTTCATCTTCTTTCTTTTCAATTCTTGGACCAGTACCTTGACCTGAAACCCAGTTATGACCTGATGGAGTCATTTTACCGTCTAAGACAGCCCAGACTTCTTCAGTTAAATCTTTAGTGAATTCAGCAGAATGGGTAATGATAATAATACCACCAGCGAAAGCTTTCAAAGCTTTAGATAAAGCACCTAAGGAATCACGATCCAAATAATTGGTTGGTTCATCTAAAACAATTAAATGAGGTCTTTGCCATGTACAAGCAGCTAAAACTAATTTAACTTTTTGACCACCTGATAAACCTCTAATTCTGGAATGAGTAACTAATTCAGCATCAAGACCCAACATAGCACAGTGTGATTCAATTTCTTTTCTGGTTAAAGCACGGAATTGACCTGAAGCTAAAGCTTCTTTCATATCAACTTCAGCAACCATTTTAGAGTGTGATTCAACTAATTCACCTCTTGGAATCCAAGCGTTATCAACAGACATCATTGGAACCCATCTTTCATTCTTCATACCAACATTTTCACCTAAGTAGAAAGAACATTCATATTCATAAGTGTTCTTGAATTTTCTTCTGGCAGTAATTTCTTGGATTCTTCTTGGAGTACCTTCAATTTTGAAGATTTTTTTCATACCTTCTTCATCATTTTCATTGATTTGTCTTGAAGCACGATCCATGGTTTCTCTATCTTCACCAGTTTGGAATCTCCATTGGATATATTCAGATGGAGTCTTATCTAAATGAGAATCAATATGAGCGAAAGCATGTTGTTTAATGTAAGCAATACGAGCATTTTCATGAACGTAAACTTCACCAGTGGTTGGTAATAATTCACCAGTTAAAACATTAATCAAAGTAGATTTACCAGCACCATTTGGACCAATAACAGCAATTCTTGATGATAAAGAACATTGGAAATTAATGTCTTGAATTTGTGGTTTTGAGGTACCTGGGTATTGGAAAGTCATGTTTGAAACTTTAACAATAGCTTTTTGTTTGGTTTTAACACCTTCTAAGAAACCTGGTTCTGGGAATTGAAATTCTAAATCAGAAGCACCTAATTCATAGTATGATTTAGCTGATGGAACACGGGAAACGAATTCAGATAAGTTACCTTTGTATTTTCTTAATTTGAAACCTTCATAATGGATAATGTATTGAACAACATTGTCTAAGAAACCAGAATCATGGGAAACAATAATTGAGGTAATACCACAAGTGTTCAAGTAGTTGACTAACCAAGCAACGTTAACGGTATCCAAATGGTTAGTTGGTTCATCTAATAATAAAATATCAGCATTTCTTAAGACGGCTCTAGCTAAAGCTAATTTCATTTTCCAACCACCAGATAATGATTGAATTGGCATAGCAATCATTTCATCAGTGAAAGCGAATTCTCTTAATTTATCAGTGATAACTTCTCTGGTACCTAAAGCACCTTCACCGTAAACGAAATCTAAGACAGAAGTATCAGCTTCAGTACCATCAATATCATGTTCAACGTAGACAGTTCTACATTCTTCTTGAGTTGGGAAACCTTCAACTTGACCGTTAGCAATAGCTCTCATTAAAGTAGATTTACCAGCACCGTTTGGACCACATAAACCATATCTTCTACCACGTTTTAATCTGAATTGAGTTTTGTTCAATAAGATTTTAGCACCGTAAGCCAATGAGAATTCACAGTTACATAAATCTTCACCTTCATCTTCTTCATCAGCGAATTGTGGTGGTTGAGGAATGTTGTCAACAGCACGTTTTCTCCATTCATCGATATCAGCTTTTGATTGTTTTTCACCTAAGAAAACAGTGAAGAATGGAGTGATGTGTTCAAACCAAGCTAATTGATCGATGATTCTTTCATCAATCAAATCACCAGCAATAGCAGCAGCGTATGATAAAACTAAATCGAATCTTGAAGCAACTTCGAATTTGTTTTCAGCAAAGATTTTGGTAATTTCACCTTTGGTGGTTTCAACGGCACCAGCATGGGAAATTTCTGGTAAGACATCATCTGGACCAATAGCACCAACTCTTCTTAAAGTGTTTAAAGCTCTTAAAGTAACATCACGAGCTTCTGGATCAGCAATGTTTTGGTGGTTAGCTTTTAAAGCTGGCAACATCTTGTCTAAGAAAGGAGCAACAATTTGTGGATCATCGACCAATTTACACATGTTATCAACAATAACAGCAGCTTTACGTTTGATGGTAGTATCACGTTCAGCTAAACCTCTTTCTAATAATGGAACCATAATGGATAAAGTAGCTGGGGTAACTTCAGAAACGAAAGTAGTAGCACCTAAAGAGTGAACAGTGTTTGGAACTTGATCTGGTTTACCAATACATTGAATTAATTCTGGAATGAATTTTTCAATATCCTTGTTATGGACGGTAGCAGTACAAGCAGTGATGGTAGCAGTAGCAGCTTTTTTAACTTCTGGTTTGGTATCCCACATAGCTTCAGATAAGACTGGAATTAATTCAGGCATTCTTAAAGCAACTTGAGCTTCAGCATGACCAACTAAGACAGTGATTGATGATAAGATAGCAATTTTTTCAGTCCATTTGTTGGTGTTTGATAAAGCAGCAGTTAAATGTGGTAATAAAGCTTTAATACCGTGTGGGTTAACTGAACCAGCAATTTGTGATAAAGTTTTTGAAGCAATTTCAGCGACAGCTTTGTCTTTATCACCAGCTTTTGGAGCAATTGATGGAACTAAATCGACAATGAATGGTTCAACTGATGGACTCAAGTTGTTTTCAGAGGCAATGTGAGCAACAGCTTCTAAAGCATTAGCAGCAGTTTTTTTGTTTTCAACAGCTTTTTTCAATTCAGCGAAGAATTGTTCTGGAACATCGTGTTCAACGATTGAACCGTTCAAGAATGAAGCAACATTGGTAGCAACAGCTTCTCTTTCTTCTGGAGCGGCAACACTCAACTTATTAAAGAGTTCATTAAGAACCTCAACAGATTGTTTTGAATCAGACATCTTGAAGAATTGACTGAGTGTAAGTACTGAAGAGTATCAAATTAGTAGAAGTAAAAAGTTGAAAAGAGGAAAAAAAATTTTTTTTATAGATCAACAAACCAAAAAAAAAAATTTAGAAAATTTTCAAAAAGAAAAGGCGAAAAAAAAAATTTCTGTGAGAAAAAAAGTAGAAATTCATCACCCGGGTAACCTACCAGATTTCGCTTTATAAAGAAGGTTTAAAACAGGATTTCTTATTATAAAAGTTCCTTTTTACAGTGTTTCTTTTGGTTAAATCTGGTAATCTTTGAACTAAGAGTTTCTTTTCGAGTTATTGGTCGGGCTTTGTTGTAGTTTCGTGATCACATAGTGTCCGATTGAATGCTGATTATTAGAATTTGCATAGATGCTAATGGATAAAATTAAACCAAATCTGGGCTTATGTAAGAGTTCCACCAGATGGTTTGAAAGGTTCACGTGTGAAGAAAAGGTGCCAGGAGAGCCAGTTTCCTATGTACTATCTTTTGGTCAATTGAGAAGCTTAGAAAATACTCTACTGTATTGATGCTCATGGTGTGTGGTATACTTCTCATCCGTATATCTGTTTTACTAGTGTTATACTGCTTATCTATAGATATTCAGAACTAATTTGAGAAGATTATGATATGGCAGCTTATTGACCGTCTGGACCAATTAACAATGTTGGTGATACATGGAAGATGTTTATTCATAGAATAGTCTATAATTGGACCCTTAATTGGTACTTCAATATCGATTAATGTTTCAATGGCATTTAACTATACTACGTAGTCATTAATTACTATAGATCTCAAAGGAATATCGTGAATATTTTACATTTCAAATAGGATCATAAAATCGTATAAAATTATACAAACACGGATCCCTGTTAACTCTATAATTGATCGATCTTCAACATTTCTTCAGTGTCTTCTTTAAGCAAGATGAACTAGAATCTTTAAGATGCTGTCACTTAGCATCCGGTAACTACACGTTGAAAACCATCCGAAAAAACAATTCAAGATGGCAATCCTATAACTAAACAAAGGAAATCATATATAATAAAAATCATCTCAATATTGTTGAATATACTTCACTTGAACATGGGATTGTTACAAATAATAGGTCTTGCCTCTTTACTCCATGCTGGTTATTCATCTTATGAGTTCACACATTTACAAAAATCACATTCTATAGATCTACCCTTCCCAAAAGATATAACTTTAGAAGTTATAATATCATTATTGATCTTAACATTTGATCTATTCTTCCAATCAACACCATCTAAATTATCATTGATTAACAATGATGTTATCAAATCAGAATATAGATTAAAACCAATCTTGATGAAAGATGCTGTGGTGGAAGATGAAAAATTAGGCGCTGGTCCTTTCAAATTTATTGAATCAAGAACAAATTTCATTGATATTAATGCTAAAAGAAGAGAGTTTGCTGAATGGGCTGGTGATCAAGGTGATAATGAAGATAAAAAGGAGGAGTTAAAGAAGGAATTAGATGATTTGACAGGTGAAAATAAGAAGACTAATAATGTTAAACCTGTTGAGTCAAAACCTGAATCAAAGGAGGAAACCAAAGTTGATGTTTCAAAAGAAGAACCACCTGTTATTGAGACAGAGCAACCTGCTGAAACAATTAAAGAACAACCAAAGTCCACTAATAAGAAAAATGGTAAAAAGAACAACAAAAAATCTAAAAAAGTATGATCGAATTTGAAAATTACCTTGTACATTTCTACAACTCAATGTATAGTTTAAAACTTTAAAAAATTATGTATTAAAATTAAAGAAACCGTAATTCACATTGTAAAAACCATAAAAGTCCAAATTAAAATTATACAATGCAAACTTTTGACCTCCAAGAATATTATATTTATAAATGAATCTTTAAAATGATTCTTGAAACTTGAAAAGAAAACAACATGAGAAAACTTGAACATAACTAAACCACCTTATCTTTATTATATTGTATTTTATTTTAACCTTAACACCCATTATTCATCATCCTTATCATCATCATCATCATCATATCTCTCTATCAATAATAACCTAACCAATGATATGTATGACTTTGATATCCTTAAAACTTTTTGTAGAAATGATTTAATCTATCAAAAAATTGATATTCATCAGGAACAAGAATTTCATCATTACTTTTCAAAACTTTCAAGTTCATAAACCCAAAATGATAGTCTCTTAAAATTGTTAAAAATAATGCATAAACATACTTATAATCATTCAAAATAATCAATATATCCAAGATGTGATAACTTATATCAGTTGAAAAATTTTGTAATATATCAAAGATTGAATTTGAATTCAAAAATTCGTAATCATCTTTATATTCTTTATTATTTAAATATTTCTTCAAAACTGAATTTTTATTTGAATTTTCATTGAATTTATTCAATAAAACTTCATTCAAGATTCCAAATTTTAACTTGTTATTCAAATCATAAGCTTCACGTTCTTCAAATTTCAATAATAATAATGCAAAAGTTAATTCATCACCATATTCCATTCCTCTTGTTGATATACTTTTTAATTCAATTAATTTGATTAATGATTCATTTAAAGCTTGTCCGTTTTGAAACTTCCCTAGTTTTGGATAAATTGATTCAACAATTTTTTCAATTTCATATAATTTTGATTTAGGAAATGATGGAATCGTCTTGAATTTTTTATTTAATTCATCAAATGTTTCATAATCTGTTTCTTTAGTTTTATCATTTAATAACTCTGTCCAAATTTTCAATCTTAAAGATTCGGGTATAGAGGTTTTGAAAACTAATTTTTTCATTTCATTCTGGGTTGAATTTCTTAAAATCCCACGTTCTTCTAATTCACCCCATCTTTTGATATTTTTATCTTGGACTTGTTGAAGTGCATCACGATATTCTTGTTTTTTCTTATCATGTTTAGCTGCACTCTCAAACATCTTTGTTATATCACGATCATGTTTCTTAGATTCATCTTTGGATTTTGGTGGTAACCAAATTGGTCTTGTAGAACTGAAACACTCAGATTTTTCTTTTGAAATGAATTTCATATCATCAAATCCTAATTCTGATGCTTCTTTTATAGAGCTCGGCAAACTTGCACCTTTGGATTGACGAGATGATAATTCTGTTGCGACAAATGATTCACTTGATGCTTGATAAAATTGGGAAATACTTGCAGCTTCATCAGGATTTTGATAGAAATATGAACCTGAATCATTTCCCTTTTCATGTGGGGTTCTTGTAATTGGCGTAGATGGAGCAGATAATGATCCAGGTAATGGAGATAATGGCATTTGTGCTGGTGATTGAGTAATAACATTCTTCAGCATTTTGGAAGACTTACCAGAACTTGGTGAAAAAATTGTAGCGGAACCTTTAGTAAATGGAACATTCCAAATCATATTATCGTCAATAGTTTCTTCATCTGAATATAATTCATCAAAATATTTTTCCCTTTTACGTAAATTTTGCTTTGTTGAAGTTTTGGAGTTTTGTCTTCTTAATCTATATTTTTGGGAAGGTGTTAAAGTATTGATAGTTGAGTTTGATATATTCACAGATGATGCACTCACTGGAGTTGAAGGTATGGAGCTTGCCATGCTTGACATGGAAGGATATTTGTTTAATCTTGGTGTTGAAACACTATCTCTTAATTTATTAATACTCAACTGACTTCCATTACTATATTTTTGATTTGCTGAACTTGGTAATTGATATTTAGAGTCTTGACTTATGGATGAACTTGATCCATTTATATGTTGGGCCATTATTGGTGAGTTAACGAATGAAGCACTTGTAATGGATGAATTTCTAGAATTACCGCCCTCACTGAAATCTGAACCGTTAGAACTAGTTATTGAATCATTGGAAACGGGTCTCTCAAGCATAGAAACTTTATTTTGTGAAGTGTTATTATTATTATATCTTGGTTGATTCAGGTTTTTGAACATGGAATCACTGGGTCTTCTTGGTAGATTGATCCCTAAACCTTTAACATTATTTGGCGAGGTATTATTATTGAAATTGTTGACAAACACTTGAGAGGGACTTTTATGAACCTTTTTAGGTTTTGAGCATGAGATATCAATATCATCCAGTGATACTTTATCCAGGTCTTCCCTCAGAGTTGAAAGCGTACCAGACACTGGCTCTGAGTACATTCTTTGTTGTAAAGCAGGCATTTTCCTTGATGCTAAATATGGATCAAAAAGTTTTTAATAATATTGAGAATTTCACCAAAACGAAAGGATAAAAATCAAAGAAAACTTCTTATAAAACGACTTGTGAATCTTTGAAAATGGAAAGCGAATGTACTGCTTTGATGAACGTCCTCAATAATGATTAAATATCCTCATATAACAGCTGTTGAATAAGACCTTTGTTACGGCGGATCGTGTTTTATGTTATTCAATTCTCCTTAAGTACCAAACAAACGGGAACAACCTCTCTTCGGGATAAGCGAAAGACAAACAAACAAAGTAGAAATAGAACGATAACGAACTGAACGAGTAGCGAGTTGACGGATCCCTTTAAAATGAGCAACCACCGGATTGTTTAAGATCTTGATAAGCCCAATAAACGACTGAATATAACTTTAGTTTGATCTATTTTGTAGAAAAAGTTTAGAAAATGTTTAGAAATTTGTTGTTTTTGCTGAAAATCAAAGCGTGCATTTTTTATGGTTGTAAATTTTGCACAATTTCAGCAAATTTCAGCAAATTCCCAGTTACTATAAATAGTAATTTTGACGCTTTTTAAGTCAATCGATTACTGTAACCGGGTTTTGCGTAAATATTCAAATCTTGTACCTCGCGAAGTACCCGAAGAGCGTCAACATTTTATTATAGGCCTCTGGCCTCTGGAGCTCTAGCCTCTGGAGAAAGGTAAGTAAACTGGTTACTTTACTACGTACCCTTACTCTAGTTTTAGCACGTTAACCTTACATTTTTCAAATCTAGAAGCTACTAGTTTCGTTGAATTACACGGATCTAAATTATATTCTCGATAACCTTCATGTAGTCGTGCAGTTGCCGGTTCTTTTATTAAATAAAACCTGAGACTACCATTTGGTAGTTGCTCATTAGGTGCGTATATGATCTAGTTTATACCCAAGTACTATTCATTTATACTCACTAGAGGTTTTTCGCAACCACCTATTTAGGGATCTGATTTTTATTTATTTTTTGTTAGGTGCACATTTGTCTACTCCCTAAATTTTTCAACTGTATGGTCTAACCTTTCCTATATTAAAGTAAAATACTATTTTGAGTGCTTTCTATTTATTTATTTTCGATGGTGATTTCGCGATACTCATAGATAAGTTTTCCCTAAATTTTAGGGAAAATTCAAAAATGTCTTGTTTTTTCTTGCATATTTGCCAGATTCTTTGGCTGGGACATCCTGCCCAAACCGGGTGGATTTTAGGGACCTCCCTAAACTTTTACTATATGGTCGCGCTAACAAAAAAATTAAAAGCTCCCTAAATGGGAGGTTGCGAAAAACCTCTACTCTCTCACTTTCTCTCTGTGTCTGTCTAACAAATTATTAGAGCCAAGGGGGAGGCCAAGGCCCAAGAACCAAGAAGGATGAAGTTGAAAGTCGCTGGAGAAGAAGAAATTACAGGGACAACAACAGATAAAAACGCGATTTGCGCTACTCCCTTCATTTGCGAAATTATCTTGCCAAATGTCGGTAGAATGTGCACAATGCCCAATTTCAGGTCCCTAAAAAGTAAATAGATATTTTTTTCGCAAATATTTCGCTAAATATAATTTTCGTTAAATCGCAGAAAATAATCAAAATATTGTGTCACTTATAAACTTTTGAAGAAGAAGTAATTTAGATTAATTAGTTCCCACAGTACGAATATGTGACCACTGATCACCCTTAAATATTAATATATCCTTTCACTATAATACATTACACAATTTAATTATACAATAAATATTATATAACAGCTGCAAACAAGTGCTCACTCTAAGAACTAAAAAAAGGACCAACATCTTCTAAAATATGGGTATGTAATGATGGATTTAAATATGCAAATAATTTAATCTAATGAATGCTCAATAACGTGTTTGTTATTTAATTCGATGCTAATAATGGTTGAGTTTCTGAGTTTTTCTTTTTGTTTTGACCTTTATATAACCACACTTGATAAAAATATGTTAAATCGAAAACAATTGTACCTGCACTACCAATTATATATGGTAATTCATTGATGAAAAATTCCCATCTGTGATCAACATCATAAACAAATTCGCAGCTTAATAAAATTGATGCAGTATATGTTATATTACCAAACAGCGTACATGCAAATAACACAGGTGATAAATCCTCTGTTGATTTTCTTTGATAATTTTTGATTAATTGAGGAACTCTTGCAAAAAAATATAATCCTGCGCCTATCCATGCAAATATTATACCATATGTCTTTGGATCTATTTCATATCCACCAATTTGTGAAGGCAAAACATTATTTATACCAATTGGTAATGCATGACCTTGTCCGACATTTGATGCAATAACAGCAGCTCCAATAGCGGCTTTGCCTAACGAACTTTTAGAATTTTGTCTCTTATTATGACTACCATAATTGATATTAACATCATGTTCATCTGTGTTATGATTGTGTTCACCGCCTTGGTGACTATGGCTATGTTGGCGACGGTAATGAGGATGTAAATGAGGATGTTTTTTGAGATAATATCCATAATAATAATATTGACCACATAATACAAAATCACACAGCACATAGTACAAAGCAAGGACGTATTGGAAAAGTAATTGTTTAGTTAAATAGCAACCAACAAGACTTGTCAGATCACCAACAACCCATATTCCTATGAATAACACTGATATACCTTCAACAGATTTTTGTTGATAAGTCTCTATCACCTGAGGAAATGATGCGACTAAACTTGCTGCAAAACTAGCACCACCACTTAGGGCGGATAGCACACTTGTTAATGACTTTGGGTCACAGAGCTGTCCTGACATGGTGTAATGAATAATTTGATCCTAATGAAGTTTATCTTGGTAGAAAATATAGAATCTGTTTTATCTCAAACCGATTTTAGTTTTTTTTATAAATTTAAAATTATGAGTAATTTTGATTTTTCGTGAATATTTCGAGGTTCTTATCATTTTGACATTTCCGACCGCGTAATCCGACTTGCATGGAAGCCTGCATTAATTACTTCTACGAGTTCCATATGATCAAAACTTAAAAGTATCAGGTATTATTTAATTATAGGTATATACATATATAGAAGGCTTATTTGGTTTTGTATAGTGTATCTAAGAATCCAACAACTAAACGATCAACAACACCAGTGGTGGAAACACTACCAGCGACACCGTATAATGCAGCAGTATCACCTTTAGCAGCAGATGAATCTCTCAATTTGTGAACAGCTGTTTTCAATTCATCAACTAATTCATCAATAACTGGAACTGATAATCTAGTGACTGCAAGATGTAAAGCTGCTGGCTTTTGCAATGCACTTAAGTGCCATCCCTTAGAACTCAAGAGATCTGATAATTCATAAATATTAATTTTTTCAGATTTGAATGAAATAACTGAAGTTAATGGATCACCAATGATTTCTAATTCTGGTATTTCTTTTTGAATTCTTAATTTCAATTTTCTTGCAGCTCCAACAATATCTTTACATGATTTCTTGTAACCTTCATCACCAATCTTGATCAAGGTTGCCCAACAACCAACAATGATAGCACCTGGTCTACTACCAGCTAAAGTTGGTGAGCCATAGATACCACCAACCCAGTCAACATTAACATAATATTGTGCTTCTCTAAGAGCATTATTACGATACATGATTATTGAAGAACCTTTTGGTGCAAACCCGTATTTGTGGGTATCACAAGAAATTGAAGTGACACCAGGAACTCTAAAGTCAAAAGGTGGTAATTCATAACCTGCTTTTTCCATATAAGAGACAATAAATGAACCTAAACAACAATCAACATGAACTGGGATATTATATTTTTGACCTAGAGCACCAATAGATTCAATATCATCAATGATACCATGTGGGAAATTTGGTGCAGAACCAGCTAATAAAACAGTGTTTTTATTGATTAATCTCTTTAATTTCCCTAAATCAACTTTATAGGTCTTTGGATCTAATGGAACATGATGGACTTTCATACCAAAATAATAACCAGCTTTATCAAAACCAGCATGTGCAGTTTCTGGAATAATAATTTCTGGTTCAACAATACCTTTATGACGTTTACCATATTCTTTAGCAGAAAGACAAGCCAATAATAAGGATTCAGTACCACCTGAGCTGGTACCACCAACACCTGATTCTGGTGCATTGAATAATTTCAAAGTCATTGCAACAACTTCAGCTTCCATTTTACGAACACCTGGGAAAACGTCTGGATGTAATTGATTAGCAACACAAAAGACTTTGAAAGCATCAGATTGGATCTTAATAATATCATCACCACCATGGTAAACAGCACCTGAGACTTTACCACCTTGCCAATCTGAATGTTTTAAATTTTGTAGTTTTTGCAATAAGTCTAAAATGCTATCATCTGATAAACCAGTTGTTGGTATTGATTGGAAATCTTGAACATTTGGTGTTTTGACAATTAAAGAATCTTCTAATTTGTCCAAATTTTCTCTAACTTCTGAATCAACTTTACTTTTAACAAATGGTAAGGATAAAAATGTTCTGAATACAGCTTTTGCTAATTCATTATATACGATCTTTAAGTAGCCGATTAACCCATAACCAGTGATGTTAACCGCCAATTTGTTGAAATAATGATAAGCAACTCTAGATCACAATAGTTAGTGCCTTGGCTTTGATTCAAATAATAAGTTGTGTTGATACTCACGCAAAAAATGTAACATCTCTCAATCTTAATTAGACACATGTTAGTATTAGATCTCCTATTTTCCCCTATAAAGAAAAAAAACAATAAGCCCCAAAATGGATAATCATACTTACAATTCATAAAAGGTACTTCTTTTTAAATATTCAAAAGTGAATCCGAAAGTGACACTGAGAAGCGCTTCAGCAAAAGTCAATGCATCAATTGAAGGAATTCCTTGTTCTTCAATCCATATTGCCCAATTCGTCTGTTTTAACGATTCAAATGTGACACTTAGCAACTCCAATACAATGCCTTCAATTTTTGTAATACCAACTTCAAACGATGTAAACGAGCTCATGATTATCTTGTGTATCTTAGCTAGAATATATTTAGAGTATCCAGACTCAACAAAGCTAATCACTTGAAGTAAGATTAGATCAAACAATTAAATTAAACTAGAAGAAAACGAGTTGTATTTAAATTGATTAATTGTCTCTTACGCGAAGGAAAAATCCATCGGTCAATTCGGGGGAATTTCCTCTGTGGGCAGCGGTTTGTGGCACTGGTTGGGGCTTAACTTTTTAGCGAGCGCTGGTAAACAAGGGAAATCTCACGGAAGGACGCATATCGATAATCTCAAGTTGCATGCTGCTCTTGTTTAAACCGTTTCTGGGTATTATGTTTTTGCTTGTAGTATCATAGCAGTCATAGTATGACTGTCATACCTACATTATACATACTGCTCTTGTTGGCCTTGAAACGTGGTCCCTGGTGAGTCGTGACTGGTGACAGAATTGAATTACGATGCACAAAATTTCCGTGTTCTTGAACTATGATGTATATTCTATAACCTACACGCTGGCTATCTGAAAGTTAACTTCAGATATACGGAGTTGTGGATCTATAAACCCGACCATTTCTACCAACAGTCAGGGTGCTGACTTTTTCTTTAACTGTTTCACTCAACTTTGTGTTATAAATTTTCAAAAACTTCAAATTTCTCTGTAGAACTTTAGCTTGTTCTTGATTTGAAATTTTTACATCTTCATTAATCAATAATCTTAATTTTTTACCTTGACCTTGAATCTTATCAGCTAACTCCTTATCTTTTGTTTCAAATAGCTTAGCTGTACCAGATTTTTCAGCTGCATCTGATGTGATTTGTTGATACTCGGATCTTAATTCATCACTCTTTATTGATAATTCTTCATTTTCAGTTTTCAAATTCGATAAAAATGATTCTAATTCTTTCAATTCAGAATCTAATTCTTCGTCCTTCAAGACAATTTCACCAGATTCAACTTTTTCTAAATAATCCTTTTTCTCAGTCAGAGATTTCTCATTAGTTTCATATTTTTCATATTCTAGTTCTAACCTTTCATATCTTTTTTCAGCGCTTGATGCTTCTTCCTGGAGTTTCTTAGATTCTTTAAACAAATCTGCAATTTTCAATTTAATATTATCAGATTGGTTATGTTTTATTGTGGATTTAAGCTTGAATGGTTTTATTTTTTCCTTGTTTAGATTAATTGCCTTTTCAATACCTGAAATCCTAGCAATTGTTAATTTGGCTAAAATTTGATGATACTCTTTTACAGTAAGTTGTTGTGGAACCACAATAACATCTGATTTTATCTTTTTGTGGGTTGGACCTTCAGTATTAAAAGCAACAGAAAAATCTTGGTCTAATGATTGCACTATTTCTTCATCTGTATGTAGTTTGAAATTTGGTAATCCTTTAATTGGCCAATGATTATTTATAGGGTCTTGAAAGAATTTTTTGGCGTGATCAAATAAAACACCATAAGATTCATCAAAAAGCTTTGAATTATCTTGTGATCTATTAGCTATTGCTGAATATAATGTCTTTTGGGTAATCTTAAGTTCATCTTCATTTGAATCCTTCAAAGTTAAGAATCCATGTTGGTGAGATTGTGCCACTATGATCTTGATCAATGGGATTGGCTGATCTGATGATGATAACTTTCCTTTATAAGTTCTCAAATATTCAACATGACTATCATTTTCATCAATAAACGGATCAAAACTTATTATAAAATCTAATGAGGTATTTTCAAAAAAAGTTGATTTTAACTGTTGATATGTGATTAAATGTAAAGTTAATGGAAATTCTGAAGCTTTAACTTTTGGATGTTTTTGACTGCGTGGTATATAATCATCTTCTTTACCACTTTTTTTATCTGAACCTGAAGTACTACCATTGCTATTCTTTTGATCACTGCCAGCTGATGACTGAGAAGATGATTTTTGAGATTCCACAATTTGAGCCCCTGAATATCTTTTATAATTCAAACTTCTTCCAAGAATAAACGCTTCTATTAAATCCAATTCTTTAATGTTGTGTCCAACAATAACAACATTCAACGATAAACCTTGAATACCATTCAATAACTTGTCAAATTTTTCAAATTTGTCACTTGATAAAAATAATCTTTCATGAGATTCCATAAGCAGTAGTTTTGTTGGCATATAATGTTCCACTAATAAATAAGGATGGTTTGCTATTAGTGTCAAATTTCTATATAATAAATTTTGTAAATCACTTTCAGATAACAATGGAGATGATAGATCAGTTTCATTACTATTATTTTGTATATATGACTCAGTTATACCTTCTTCTTCATCTCTGAATTGCTTTAGAATGGAGTTTTTATGTAACTTAATCAATATTTCAATAAGATCTCTTTGTACTGGTGATAAACCCACTGGTAAATAATAAACTTTCTTGAGGTTTTCAATATTTGGAGGTAAGAGATCACCTGTTGGTAACCTATCTAGATCTTGTTGACCATTTGCAGCAGCTTCAACTAAACTATTAAGATTCATGGTAACGTTTATGTGGATCTAGTTTCTTCCAGTACAATTTCACCGATGTAGTATTTACTTTGTTTTCGAATAGGTCAAGTGCTCGAATGTTTGGAGTTTGGAGTTGAATATTTCGATATTCGCGAAGTTTAGTACATATGGTTGGGGAAACAACTCATAGATACTATCTAGTTGATCATTTAATTTATTGATAGATCAGATTCATTTCATTTCTAGTTCATAAGTTTACGAATGACTTGTTTCATTGATCATTATAGTTGTTGATCTCCGAAAGTGTGGTGAAACGAAATTTATGAATTGAATAAATCTATTGTTAATTTAATTTAATAATTCGCGGGTCTTGATCTGCAGAAATAATTCTGGATTCATGATACGGTCAACTTTCAATCAACAATGAGAACTAGAAAGACATTAACAAATGAGTGACTTTGTGAGTATTGTTTGATCTTTACACTTTGATCAGAAGCTAACTTTACAGAAGGAAAATTTAGAGCCAGATGTGTATCATATAGAAGATACAGATGGAGTTAGATTTAATTGGAACACTTTCCCAGTCACAAGGACAGAAGAAGATAACATAACAGTGCCTATAGGTTGTGTTTATACCCCATTGAAACAAAAAGATGACCTTTCTATTATTCAGAGGCAACCATTCAGATGTATCAACTGTCAAGGTGTTATGAACCCTTTTTGCTTAATAGATGCTGTCGCTAGAACTTGGGCTTGTGCCATATGTTTGACTAGAAATAAATTTCAAACTAATTATGATATTGGACATGTTCTTGATGAAATGGATCCTACTGCTACTACTGTGGAATACTTACTTCCTGATCCATCACCTTCACCTTTACTTTTTGTTTATGTCATTGATTTAACGTTGGAATCTATAGAATTAGACGCTTTGAAATCCAAAATCATAGAGAATCTTGTTCATCATCCTTCAGGGTCCTATGTGGCATTAATAACATTTGATTCTACTGTACAGCTCCATGAGCTTGGGTTATCATCAGAATGGGGAGACTCATTTATTTTTCAAGGGAAAAAGGACTATAGTACCAAAGATATTCAAAAATATTTGGGTATGAGTGGTAATGGTTCAAGATTTTTCAATCCAGCAAATTTAGGCGTTTTTAATAAGATATTCATACCCATTAATCACGAAAGTTTAGAAAAATTAATTCAAGTTATAAAATCAGTTCAACCTGTTAGTCCTCCAACATCATCAAATAGACCAGAGAGATGTACTGGTTCTGCATTAGCGGTTGCATCGAGCTTAATAGAAGGTTCTTTCAAAGATGCTACAGGTCATATTTTGGCTTTCATTGGGGGTCCTTGCACTCTAGGTGAAGGTAAAGTTGTTGATATATCCAAATCTAAAGTGATACGAACATTTCATGATATAAAGAAAAAAAGGGCCAAACATTTGAAATCTGCCACAAAATTTTATGAAAAGCTTGCATTAAGAGCTTCTATAAATGAGAAGCATGAAAAAATTGGGAAAGATCCAAATTCTACATCAATTTATAGTATCAGTATCTTCACAAGTGGTTATGATCAACCAGGAACATATGAAATGAGTAGTTTGACAACTTTAACAGGTGGTTTATTAATTTTAGCAGATTCTTTCACTACAAACATTTTCAAAGAAAGTTTCAATAAGATATTTGATGTGACAAAAGATGGATATAACGATATCAAGACAAGGGGAAGTTTAACTGTGTTAACTTCTCAACATTTAAAAGTTGCAGGATTAATTGGTAAAGGGTCTAGATTAGAAAGATACCATGGATCTGAAAATTTTATATCTGATGTTCCAATTGGTCAAGGTTTAACAAATGTTTGGAGCTTACCATTGATAACTAGTAAGCATAATTATTCATTATTTTTCCATGTTAATACAGTGGGTCATAGTTCAGAGAAAAGAGGTATACCAAAGCATTTATGTATTCAATTTCAAACCGTTTATAAACATCCAGATGGTTATGAACATTTGAGAGTCACAACTTTAAAGAAATCAACCACAAATGATTCTAGAATAGATCAAAATTTTGATCAAGAAGCTACAACTGTATTAGCTCTTAAATTGTTTACATATCAATTACATAACCGTAAATTGGAATATGAAGAAGCATTAAATAAATTAGATCAAGAATTGATTAGTCTTTGTGAAAGTTTCGCAATTTATATCCCAGAAGAACCAAATTCATTTAAACTATCTGAGAAATTTTCGTTATTACCACAATTCAATTATAATGCTAAGAAATCACCAATATTAACAAATTTCAATACCACACCTGATGAAAGTACTTATTATTATGATCTTTTCCAAAAAGCATCTGTTGATGATTCATTAACCATGATCCAACCAACATTATCCCTTTATACGGCAACTAATCCCGCTCCTCATCCTGTTCTTTTGGACTCTAATTCATTGTCTAAGGAAGGTGTGCTTTTAATGGATTCATTCTTCCATGTTATGATTCATGTTGGTGAAATAGCAGCGGCTTGGAGAGATTCTAATCTTGATTCTAAAGAATATGCAAATGTTTATGAAATGCTTGATAATCCACAAAAAGATGCTATTGAAATTATGAAATCAAGATTTCCCTTACCAAGATTCATAGTCACAGATGAAGGAAAATCACAAGCTAGATTCTTGTTATCAAGATTAAATCCTTCAAATAATGATCAAAATACTAATTTTGCTTTAGGTCAAACACAAGATGGTAAAGAAATCATATATACTGAAGATATGAGTTTGATTCAATATTTTAATCGTTTGAGATCTGCAGTTGTTAAAAGAAAATAGATTTATAGATATATAGTTTTACAAAAACTTTTAATTACTTTAAACAACAATTATTTATTTCAGTCATTCCAAGGTCATTATATATTGTAATTATTCTTTTCCGCTTCATTCAATAATAATCTTTCTACTTGATCACCATGTTTTACAGCTTTACCATTCTTCTTTTTCAATGCATAATCAATTTGAACTTTTTTATTTAAAATCATTTGATTATTCATTTTAGCTATAGCATTATCAGAATCTTTAAAAGTTTTATAATATATGAATCCATGATGTTTTGAATTTCCTTGTTCATCTCTTGATATCACTGGTGGTTTGAAAAAAACACCAAATTGTTTAAAAATAGTTTGTAATAGGTTTTCATCTACCAAATCATCTAAATTCTTTATAAATAATGTAGCACCAGTATCTAATTTATCATTATTTGAAGCATTATTCGAAGCTCTATTAACTCTTAAGTTTTTTCCATACAATTTTATACCATTCATGATTTTTTCTGCATATTCTGTATCTTTTACATTTTTAAACTCAACAAATCCATAACCTTGATGAGTTCTTAATATTCTATCTTTTGGAAGATGTATGTTTTTAATTGGTGCAATCTGTATGAAAAGTTCGTATAGTAATCCATCATGGACTTTTTCATCCAAGTTACCGACATATACTGTACAGTCCTGGTTTCTGTCTGATTCAATTCCTCTTTTCATCATCTTTGATAGTTTTGTTTCTTACTTTGGTGATTGAACAAAGATTTGACATAGTGTTTCTTACCTAAAAAGTTTACCATCTAGTAATAATCATTTTTACGCGATCCAAAGAGGAAAGGTTACGCAGTACATGGCTCATCTCAAAGTACACAGTGAAAAAAAAAATCTTTTCAAACTTTCTTTCAACAAACTAACCATTTTTGAAAAAAGAGTAACGGACCTCAAGGATTTCAACTAACGGATGCTACGTTTTGTAGTGTTCGATTTGCGCCTGGAGAGTACACTTGCTGTGCTCGAGTCCACCGGGAACATCTTAGCCCATTGTCCTGGTCCCATATAGAATCTACCACCCAATTAATCACTCATCTATTCGTTATTGCAAACGTTATCACCATAATAGAATGTGTTTCATGCCTGGGGGATATCTTTATTAGGAAATTTGTCATTTAAATACACGCAGATTTACTGTTTCCAATCATTTTGTAGAAATAAATCGATTTAGATCTCAACTGCTTAATTACTTCAAAGTTTATACAAATCAAGATATTTGTTCCTGCTAGCTAACTGAATCTCTAGGCTGACTCTCTGCCTAGGACCCTTCACGCCTTCCCGTCTAGGCTGATCTCCGTCTTATTCCAGCGACTCCCGAACGACTCCGAGTCTAAATTTTCTTTAGGATTCTTTTTTTACTCCAAGAATTATTTCTCGAGGAAAGCGAAAGCGTCAAAATTTTTCAATATCAACAATTAATCATTTTTCACTTTTAGTTGCATTTCTTCAACAACTTCAATAGTTTAAAAGGGGTTATTTCTAATCATCGCTTCTAGTGACCTTAAGAACTAAGAAGTACCCATCAAATCATTTGGCAATAGAATATTGAGCTGCTTTCTTTGTCCTATCAAAAAGAGAATCGGTCTTCGGTTGCTGCATCCATCTAAAGTTCGTTGATATTACTTATTGTTCGTGTGACTGTTTATAACACTTGATCTCAAGGAATCAAGGTTCAAATTTCATTGACAAATCGTCGTATGCCTCTAGAGTTAATTCTACGCTTAACACCACCAAAAAAACCTGGATAAGTTGACTCAATTTAAAAAAAGTATTTTTTTAACCATTGTTGAGAAGTATTGTTCAATCAAAGAAAAGCTACACAATTACTAAAGAAGCATAATCAATCTTTAAAATCACCGAGATATACCTCCCACTCGGTGAATTATTAAAGAGCTATTAAAATTAAAATAAAAAAAGTTTAAACAGAAATCAAGAAATCAAAATCATAATGACCCCAGTTAGTTATCAAGCAGGTGATAATGCCTTTGTTGATCATGAATTATCAGTCAATTTAGATTCAACTGAAGCATTTGAAGGACCAGAAAAGTTATTAGAAATTTGGTTTTATCCAAGTGAAAAAGATATTCCAAACGATCAATCATTAAGAAACATTGATTATGATTCATGGAGTAAGATCTTGGATTTAGTCAATTGTAAAGTTTTATCAATCAAATCATCATCAAAAGTTGATGCTTTTTTGTTATCTGAATCTTCATTATTTGTTTATAATCATAAATTGATTTTGAAAACTTGTGGTACAACAACTACTTTACATTGTTTAAGTTCATTATTTCAATTAATTCAAAATAAATTAGGTTGGAATTTTTTAAATGAAAATCAAAAATTTGAACCATCAAAAGTTTTCTATTCAAGAAGATCATTCATGTTCCCAAATAAACAAAAATCAATTCATAAAAATTGGACTGATGAAGTTGATTATTTAAATCAATTTTTTGAAAATGGTTCTCATTATTTGATTGGTAGAATTGATAATAATCACTGGCATTTATATACTACTAGTCCAACTTCAGAAAAAGAAACAATTCATCATGATGAAGATGTTGATGAAACTTTTGAAATTTTAATGACTGAATTATCACCAGATCGTGCATTACAATTTCATACTTCACGTAAACCAGGTTTTGAAATCGATGAAGAACATGATTTAGGTCATTTCTTGGGTCATTCAACTTCAAACAATACTGGGTTAAACAATGTTTATGGAGAAGTTGGTGAACATGATGCTTTTGCATTTACACCATGTGGTTATTCATCAAATACTATTTTAAATGATGATTCTTATTATACTTTACATGTTACACCTGAAAGAGATTGGTCTTATGCTTCATTTGAAACTAATGTTAATCCATTAAAGTATGGTATTACAAATGTTGAGGTTTTACAAAGAGTTTTAAATGTTTTCAAACCTCATAAATTTCAATTTACTTTATTTAGTTCAGGTACAGGTGAAGATTTTGAAGCTTTAAGAAAATTAGAATCTTTGAAAGGTTATAAAAAAGTTGATAAGATTTTATATGATTTAGACAATTATTATTTGTTATATGTCAGTTATCAAATTGATGAAGCTCACTTAATTAATAGCTTATCAATCAATGGTGGTAACTAAAACTTATAATCAAGTTTTAAACTTATACTGATCAATATAAATCAAAGAAAAAAAAATTAAAAAAATACCAAAAAATCAAAAAAAAAATCACAGTGAGCATAAGCAACATAAAAAGAAATGTTATAATAGGATTAGAAGAAGTGGATTATAAAAATATCTTAGTTATTATAGATTGAGAAGTGGGGGAAGTAAAGAAGAGTATTAATGAGGTAAACAAGAAGTTGCGTTTTATTTATTAATTGAATCATGTTGAAAAAAAAAATAAAAATCAATATTGAAGATGATCTTAATAAAACTTTTATATTATAAGTTTTATTAATGTGATTTAATTTTGATCTTTTTCTTTTTTTTTTCGGTATAATGATTTAATTTTTGTTTGGGAGGACAAGTAATTATTCATTATAAGTTTTTTTTTATGTTTATGTGTCATAAAAATTATATATTATATACAAATTGTTATTGAATATTCTAATATTGAAGGTCTGTAAAGTGTAGATTTAATCTTACAATTGATGAAGTTTATTCAATGGTCACAGAGAATTATGACATTGGTCCATTGTCTCAGAAAAAGTATTTCTATTATAGACTAAATACAATCAAACAGGATCGGGTGATACACAATGAAAAGAAGTCATACCTGAGTATATTGTAGTACAATAGATTTCATAGCCCTAATGGTTACAAATTTTGACACAAAAGTTATTAATTGATGTTAACGACCCGACAAATCCTTATGAGATAAATTAATATTTTCACTAGCATCAGACTCCAAAATTCAAGACAGATCTTATTCATGGATTAGATCTAGCTGCATTATATTAGTTATAATTTATAAACACATAAGAACACTAACATACCAGATCATAGATCTATATAAGAATGTGTACCTAATTTAATCGTCCTCTTTTCTCAAAATACTGCTCTTTGTTTGAGTAATGTAATTAATTTAAAACTAAGATATAACAGAAACAACTTATAATCAGACATATATCAGCCAAAGATATAAATTATAATTTGTTTGCTTGTATACAAAAAAAAAAATTGAATCAAAGTCAGCTTAATATAATGGATTTTTTGCCAAAAAAGTGCAAAAAATTGGTCCCTAGCAGGATCGAACTGCTGATCTTAGCGTTATTAGCACCACGCCTTAACCAACTGGGCCAAGGGACCTTCCAAGGATCCACGCCTTAACCAACTGGAGAAAGACTCACGCCTTAACCAACTGGCCACAGCTCCTTTTTCTTGAAAGAACAAACTTTTGTTGCCATTTGGATCTGCTTGTATCACGTGACACTAGAAGATTGGCTTCGAAACTAACGTCAAATCTAAAATTTACCTAATTTTAACAATTTAGAAAAAAATCATAGGCTCAAATAATACTATTAAATATGTATTTAAGTTCTTTTTAGCAAATTATTTTTTTGAAATTTTTAAAATTCTTACAACTAAGAATCTCATAAATTTTATTTTTAAATTAAAATGATTTTAGATTTGTTTTATTTAAATTAATTAATATTATTTAATTTCCGAAATTATATGTTTCAAAAGAGCTATAAGAATATTTGAGCTAAACTAGGATGTAAGATTTATTAAAACAGTATTATTGTAGTACTTTTTTGTTGAAATACTTGAGTTTATACCTTTAAAGTAAAGGTCGAGCTGGGTAACACAGGATCATCGGTCCGGGCACTTGTCACTAGTAAAAAAAAAAATTTTTGGTATATTGTTATATAGACCAAATACACTAAACCTAAATTATAAACTATTAAGTTGCTTTTATTTGTGGATCAATAATGGCCAAGAAGACACAGGCTCAAAAGCCAGTTCAGGCTCCAAGAAAGAGAAAGATCGAAGAAGAAGCTCCAGAAAGCAGTAGTAGTGAAGAAGAAGAATTAGATCAAGATGATGAACTTAATGTTAGTGGTTTAATTGATGCTGAAGCCAGTGAGGATGATGATGATGATGAAGAAGAAGAAGACGATGAAGAGGAAGAAGTCGAAGAAAAAGAAGACTCAGATGAAGAGTACAACAAACTACTCGGTGAAGAAGGCGAAGCCAGTGATATTGAATCTTTGGAATTTGATGAAGAACCAAAAGATAGTGAATCAATCACAGATAAACTTAACAATGTCCGTATTCGCTCATTATCAGACGCTTCAGAAGGTAATGGAGATGGAAAAGAAACCACGTACATTGATGGAACTCCTCGTATAATCAAGCCAGAAATTGATCCAGTTTATGATTCAGATGATAGTGATGTTGAAAATTTCAACACCATTGGTAATATCCCATTAAGTGCTTATGAAGAAATGCCTCATATTGGTTATGATATAAATGGTAAAAGAATCATGAGACCTGCTAGAGGTTCTGCTTTAGAACAATTATTAGAATCTATTGATTTACCTGAAGGTTGGACTGGTTTATTAGATTCAAACACTGGTGGTAATTTAAATTTGACTAAAGAAGAAATTGATTTGATTAACAAATTAGAAAATAATCAAAGCACAGATGATAGTATTAATCCATACCAACCTACAATTGAATGGTTCACTTCAGAACAAGAAGTCATGCCTTTAACTGCTGTTCCTGAACCAAAAAGAAGATTCGTTCCATCAAAACATGAAGCTAAAAGAGTGATGAAAATTGTTCGTGCTATTAGGGAAGGTCGTATTGTTTTGAACAAACCTGAAAAGAGTGAAGAAGAAGAATATAGTTATGATTTATGGGGTGATAATAATTTAGAAAATAATGATCATGTTATGACTTTAAGAGCTCCAAAAGTTGCACCACCAACGAATGAAGAAAGTTATAATCCACCAGAAGAATATTTATTAACACCAGAAGAATTAGAAAAATTCAATGAAACTGAACCACAAGATCGTGAAAGAAATTTTGTTCCGAAGAAATATGGTTCATTAAGAAAAGTCCCAGGTTATGAAGAAAGTATAAGAGAAAGATTCGAAAGATCATTAGATTTATACTTGGCTCCAAGAGTTCGTCATAATAAATTAAACATTGATCCAGAAAGTTTAGTTCCAGATTTACCATCTCCAAAGGATTTGAGACCTTTCCCAATACGTTGTTCTACTCAATATATTGGTCATAAAGGTAAGATTAGAAGCTTATCAATTGATCCAACTGGTTTATGGTTAGCTACTGGTGGTGATGATGGTACTGTTAAGATTTGGGAAGTTTTAACTGGTCGTGAAGTTTATTCTATTGAAGTTGTTGCTAAAGATAATGAAGATGATAAAGTTGAAAATGTCGAATGGAATCCAGACTCAGCTACTGGTATTTTAGCAGTTACAGCTGGTGAATTCATTCATTTAATTTCACCACCAATCTTTGGATTTGATGTTGAAAATGCAGGTAGATTAAAATTAGAGGCTGGTTTTGGTTACAATAAATTCGGTAACGTTAAAAAGACAGATATCAATGTCAATGATGATTCAGACGTTGAAGAAGAAGAAAATTCTGCTAATAAGAAACAATATGCAAGATGGATTAAACCAAGTGAAGAATTAGTTTCACAAGGTGTTGTATTAACAATTGTTTGTCGTAAAAACATCAAATCATTAGCATGGCATAGAAAAGGTGATTACTTTGTCAGTGTTTCACCAGATTCAGGTAATACATCAGTGTTGATCCATCAAATTTCTAAACATTCATCACAATCACCATTCAAGAAATCAAAAGGTATAATAATGGATGTTAAATTCCACCCATTTAAACCACAAATTTATGTCTGTTCTCAACGTTATATCCGTGTTTATGATTTAGCACAACAAGTTTTAATTAAAAAATTATTACCAGGTGCTAGATGGTTATCCAAGATTGATATTCATCCAAGAGGTGATCATTTATTAGCCTCATCTTTCGATAAGAGAGTTCTATGGCATGATTTAGATTTACAATCTACTCCATACAAAACATTAAGATATCATGAAAAAGCTGTCAGATCTATCAAATACCATAAAGGTGGTTTACCATTATTTGCATCTGCGAGTGATGATGGATTTATTCATGTTTTCCATGGTACAGTTTACGATGATTTAATGACCAATCCATTATTAGTTCCATTGAAGAAATTGAGTGGACATAAAGTTGTAAATAGTTTAGGTGTCTTAGATATCGTTTGGCATCCAAAAGAAGCTTGGTTATTCAGTAGTGGTGCAGATGGTGTTGCAAGATTGTGGACAACTTAGAGCTTCAAGATTATAATAAATTGATTAGGGGTTTGTGTAACATAGATAAAAAGGTAATAGAATTTTAGCATAAATATTTCAAGCTATAATTGTAGCACTCAGAAGTTAGTACAATGATAAATATTAAGCCTTTTTTACCGAAATCGAGGTGTTATATCAGACTTTTATAACCTTAATGGTTTCATGTAGTTTTATAGAATATGTACAAGCTAAGTAGTATTCGTAGTCCGGGGTAATGACTACCGTAAAAACGACAAATTACAAACTTAAAATACTTTTATTTTTCCAAAGTTCGATCACTTTGAAAGGGCGTCAATCTTTATAATATTATGCCTCAGTCTTAACAAACTCAATAACTATTTGCTGATTTGGAGTTTAGAAATCTGGGGTGTCAACTTTCAAATAGATCGAGACTCCAGATTATATGAATAAAGTTCAGCTCAACATTCATGTGAACCTTGAAGCGGCAAGCCCCCAGAGTTATACACACTGAAGATGATACCACACCACGGTGACAATTCTGATAATAAAGATAAGCCTGTCTTGAATGGAAAGGCTGAACACCCGAGTTTCTGGTGGAGTCCTTGGATGGAGAGCATTTTAATTAATCCTGATTAACAGGTGATTCATTCAATATGGATGCGACCGTCGACGCTCGTTTATTCGTTGATTATGAGGTTCTTTGCCCCAGATTTACACCAAAGTACAAAATACCCAAGGTTCAAGCAAGACCTATGGAGATAGAAGTCCAACTAGGACAAATGGCACCTCAGAAACCAGAATACAGAATCTAGCTTTTAGCTTTTAGCTTTTAGCTGAACACTAAACACTAAACACTGAACAGTACAAGTAAATAGAGTATAATACCAAGGTCTCTAATAGTATAAGTAAGTGCATGTCTGTTTGACTTTAAATGCGAATCGGTTAACAATTTATGTGTAGAACACTCATGTTTTAAAGCCCTAAAGTGCTTTACGTGTCTTTTACTTTTAACCGTTCCTTTTGAGTGGTTTTAAGTTTTAAGTTTCGAATTTGTAAACTTTTCATTTCTAACGGTTAATTGTTTATTCTTGAGAAGGAGTTTAGAGCTGTCAAAAGTAAATAGATCATTTTGGATATAACAGGATTCTGATTGCACAGCTCTAGAAGTTATTAAAATCCATGGAGATACCCATACACACAATTCAACATTTAATACACAAACCATTTTAGCTGAACACAGTGAACCTATCAGAAACAAATCATTACTAGCCCATTAACAACCAAACCAACCTTGAGCTTCATCAAACTGTTCGAATAAACTACACGGAACTAAGGAGAAGCTGGAGGTCAGGCCCCTCCATTACATAAGCTTCTCTGATTGTGGACTTAAGCCTCGCATATCGACGCATCACTCTTCAAACTGGATCATAAACTCAGCTCCAACAATTTTCAGATCACAAAACCATCTAAAATTGACAAAGATGCCGCCAGTGAAGTCGGAACGGTGAGACCCTAGGAGTCCTATTACGTTATGCCATCTCTGTTGGGCTGAAAGCATGAGGTATTTGCTAGGGGTGTTATTTACCGTGCTATCCATCAAGCTTATAAGCTTTTCACCAATCTCCGGTGACATATACTTATATCGCGTGTGTTCAGTACTTAAATTAAGGACAAAAGCATAATTTAGTAGTAGTAATTGTTAAGATTTATTCTTATAGTCTATAAAAAGTGAATGACTTTGTAGGCTTCCGATATTAATTTTCCTTTAAACAGAGACTTTAGCTTCTTTCGTTCCCTGGATTGTCCTGATCCTGAGTCCAGATATTCTTTTCCAGTAAAATTGTGTACCTAAATCTTCAAATCATCATAACCAGAAATGTGCATAATTACAAATGAGCTTTATTCCGAGATTAGGAGTTTGGACAGATTCACAAATCCATAAAATTATTTTATTTAGTGATTCAAAAGTATATAAACCTTTGGATATCCATGATTTTTTTGACTCAATTGACTATAGCCGTTTCAATTCTTCATAGACTTTAGTCTTCAACTGAATCAATCCATATATATACAATGCTTTCAGTTTTCACCAAAACAGCCAGATCAAAGGCTTTACAAGCTAACAGCAGAGTTGCTTTAAGATACTTACAAGCTTCAAAATTGTCAACTTTACAATTACCACCAGTTCCAACTGCTCACGCTACCAAAGAAACTGAACCATACTTCACTTCAACTTATATCAATGGTCAACATTACAAATCTGATGCCACTGAATGGTTCGATGTTTATGATCCAGCTACTGACATTGTTGTTGCCAAAGTTCCACAATCAACAGATGCTGAATTAAACCAAGCTATTGAAACTGCTGAAAAAGCTTTCCAATCATACAAAAACCTTTCAATTATGAAAAGATTAACTTTAACTTTCAACTATGTTGAATTATTAAAGAAAAACACCGATAGATTAGCTGCTACTATTGTCTACGAACAAGGTAAATCATGGAGTGCTGCTATTGCTGATGTTCAAAGAGGTATCCAATGTGCTGAACATGCTACCACCGTCACCAAAGAAACTGAAGGTTTCTCATTAGAAGTTTCAAATGATATGACTTCCCACACCATCAGAGAACCAATTGGTGTTATTGGTTCAATTATGCCATTCAACTTCCCAGTTATGATTCCATTATGGACTATTCCATACATCATTGCTACTGGTAACACTACTGTTATCAAACCATCAGAAATGTGTCCAGGTACTGGTGCTATCTTAGCTGAAATCGCTAAAGAAGCTGGTGTTCCAGATGGTGTTATCAACATTGTTCACGGTAAAGCTCCAACTGTTAACAAAATTGTTAGTGATCCAAGAATCAAAGCTGTTACATTCGTTGGTGGTAACAATGCTGGTAAATACGTTTACACTGAAGCTACCAAAAACGGTAAAAGAGCTCAAGTTAACTTAGGTGCTAAAAACCATGTTGTTGTCTTACCAGATGCTGACAAACAAACTTTATTAAAAGGTGTTGTTGCCGGTGCCTTCTCTTCAACTGGTCAAGTTTGTTTATCAACTGATATCTTATTCTTAGTTGGTGAAGCTAGAAAATTCATCCCAGATATTGTTGAAACCGTTAAAGCTTTAGAAACTAAACCAGGTTTCCAAGATGGTGATTTCGGTCCACTTGTCACCAAACAATCATTAGAAAGATTAGAAGCTGTTATCCAAGATGCTGTTGACCAAGGTGCTGAAGTCTTAGTTGATGGTAGAGGTAAAAAACCAGCTGGTTTCGAAGATGGTTACTTCATTGGTCCAACCTTATTAAGAAACGTTAAGAAAGGTATGAGATGTGTTGATGAAGAATTATTCGGTCCAATCTTCACTATTGTTGAAGCTGATTCATTAGATGAAACTATTGATTACTGTAACAACAATGAATTCGGTAACTCAGTTGCTGTTTTCACCAACTCAGGTCCAGCTGCTAACAGATTCGCTAAAGCTATCAACATTGGTCAAGTTGGTATCAACGTCCCAATTCCAATTCCATTAGCTCAATTTGGTTTCACCTCAAACAAAGCTTCATTCTTAGGTGACTTACACTTCTACGGTCCATCAGCCTTCAAATTCTTAACTCAAGCTAAGACCATCACTACTTCATGGAAAGGTATTGACTACAAATAAGTCAATTTTCAACCCAAGAAGCTGGAATCGTGATTTTATGAGTTGTTTATGAAATAATGAGAGAAAATTTTTAATATTCTTTTACAAATCAATGTAGTTAGACAGTCACACTAAACATTTTCGATCGAACTATTCAATATAGTTAGCGTGTTGTTTTGTAAGTTGTAAATGAATTATGTTCAAAATATTTGGTGTTGATAAGGAAACTTGAGATCTTAAAGCGAGAATCCTCCGTACGCTCTTAATTAACACTAGTATCGATAATCTTCTCATTTTATGGCACAATAACAGATCGAAAATCTTCTCATTTGACAAAATGACATATAAAAGGAATGATAATGTGTTATTTCTCCTTCTCTTTCTGTTTTACTTTCTTTACTCACCACACAAATTTACAATTACAATTACAATTACAATTACAATGAGATTAACAAACATTATATTATCATCAATTGCTTTAGCAATTTATGGTTCTGCATTACCAATTCCAATTCCAGGATCAGAAGCAACAGACAATATTGAAGTACCATCAAACTTGTTGAATAAAACTTTTAATATTATCTTACCAGTTGAAAAATCAAATACACCAGGTCCATATCCAAATCCAAATCCAAATCCATCAAACTTATTGAATAATACTTTTAATATTAAGTTACCTCAAGATGTTTCTAAAAAACCAGTTTCAAATACCGCTGATGTTGAGTTTCCAAAGAACTTGTTGAATAACACTTTTAATATTAAATTACCAACAGAAAAGCAAGACATTGAGATACCAAAAAATCTTTTGAATCAAACGTTTAATATTAAATTACCAGTTGATACACAAGGGTCATCAGAATCAGAATCAGATGAACATCCTTCAAACTTATTAAACACCACTTTCAACGTTGATATTTCTTCAGAAAATCCGCCTAATCTATTTAACAAGACTTTTAATATCAAATTACCAACAATACCGATTGATAACCATGAAGCTTTAGACATTGGAGCCAATGGCATATATGACCAGCATACTATTTATGCTTTTTATGACCTTCGAGATGTTGGATTGATCGAAAATGATTCTTCATATGATATTTCAAGCTTGAAAGCTGCAAATGAAACTGGATTATCAATTATTCAACAGGCGTTAGCTTCTGATAGTTATGCATATGGAAAAGTTCGTGCCGCTGATGCCCATACAAGCCCATCCATTATTAAAATTGCTCTTTTAAATGATCAAAATGATTATTTAGTTGTCAATGATGGAATATCTAACCAAGAGAATAATGATGAGGGAACTCCTTCAATTTTATCATCTGATGGATTGAGTATAAAAGATAAATTGTTGAATACTGAAGGTTGGTCAAGAGTTGAAATACCCGAAGTTGATAGTTATGTTCATGCCACTTACTTGGTTGTGTACAATCCTACACAACATGAAATTGATAGTGTCCTTGAGCATGTCACTATACCATACGTTGATAACCCTTGAATGTGTTTGCCGCTGAAGCCCATATAATTATTCTGTCCTTTCTTATATAGCAAAAATAAAAAAAAAAGTTGACCATTCCATTGTAGACACTGTGATAATAACGAATCTAAGCAAGAAAAGCTTCAAGTATATCCCTAATGTTTCATTGTCCTTGATGAACTGCTTTATTGTTGTTGAAGTTCAAATTTTGAGAACTTTTACTTTTACCGCGCATATTTTCCTCTGTCAGTGTCATCGTGTCATCGTGACATTGCAAGCCTTTTTGGTTGCTTTATATAAGCCTAAAGCTTTCAATGTTCATTCATCAGGTTATCTAAAAGTTAAAAGACCACATGTGGATCGTTTACCACTGATTACTGATATCGTCTATTAACCACGAGTGTAAATCAACAGGAGTGTGTACCTTCAGTGATCACTGATGAGCTCATATCAAAATAGAAAATGGTATTTGGACTTCTCAAAGTTAATTGCTGAACTAATGATGGTGATGAGTTATAACATACTGGGAAGACACAAGATCTTGTTCTCGTTTCAAAGCATCACATTAGACAGTAATAACAGAACTAACCAAGTACAATAGATAAGTACTACAAGTCCTATAAAGTTTACAATCATTACTTTTGTGTCATGTAGAGTGTAAACGTGCCGCCTTACAATTCTACTACCAGCTACCAGCTTCCAATTCAAGCATGAATCATAATCCCCTAGTTGGACTAGTTTATACAAAATAATGTTCAGGAACCAGGAACGGTAATTATTAGTGCAAACTATTTTAGACGTCAACTCGATACTAATTGCGGAAATGTCTTAATTCTCTCGCGTTTTTTAACCTCGCTATATAGATTGTACGTCAAGATTGTACAACAGCAATCAAAAGAAAAAAGGCATTGCAAACAATTATTCTACAAGATTTGATACGTCAGTTAAGGTCAACTCATAAACAGAGCACTCGGAGTGTTAGTGATATCATAATTAAGTTCGTGTTAAACTTTTCAAAAGCTAATATAGCCTATGAACTTCATTGATATCGTTAATATAGACTACGGCCAAATAGCTTAATTAAATAACAATAGCTTGTTTCATTCGTGCCCAAAGAACAATTTAGATCGAGTTAAATTTGTGGAGCTACAATATAACTATACACTCGAAACCACTCATAGCTAGCTAAATTGTAACCACTAAGGATTTTCTAGACTCATATCTCGAGATGTTAAAGAATAACCTGGGGATCGAGCGATCGCAGATTAGTTGATAACTTAGAAACGCGTATATTGCATGATACAAAACTAAGTTTTTTGCAGAACAATAAGCATATACTTACCTAATTTTAACCATTCGAATACCCCATAACCTGACCTTCAAACAACAGTGATAGTACGAACCAAGTCTTTATTCCAAGTGGTTGTGATTCTATAAAATGATGTTCTTGTATTACGTATGCTTTCGGTGATGTTCCGTTTCGGAATTTTTAGATAATCTATTACAATCTCGAAAAACTTTGCTAGCAATTCCAACGAACAGCCCAGTTTAGCAAAGTTAATTCATTGACTAAATAAAATCTTAGCCTAGCAAACTATTGTCAATGTACATAAATAAAATTTGGAGATGATACTGCATGATGTCTATATTTGCTATAACAATGTTTCAAGTTGATGGTATATAAGTATCTTGATATACCCATTTCTTTTCACTTCATGACTATTGTTTAATACCCATACTACAACTAACATTATAATTATTTATTACACAATGCTATCAAGAAACTTTATTAGACAATCTACAAGAACTTTCATATCGTTTTCCAGACGTTCAATTATACCCTCAACAACGAAACTATCATCAAGATGTGCATATCAACAAGCTTCAAAATTCTCAACAACTTCAAGCCTTTTACATCAAGCATCTCAAGCAGAACAATCATCACAACAAGCTCAAGATACAATGAGAGCATTAGTATACCACGGTGCTAAAGATATTAGATATAACCATGATTTTGAATTACCAAAAATCACCAAACCAAATGATGTTATCATTCGTATTGCCTATTGTGGTATTTGTGGTAAGTATTACTGAACTCGGAGTTGATTTACAAACGGCTGAATACTAACATTTTTATAGGTACTGATTTACATGAATATGAAGAGCCAAAATTTTTCAAAAATGCAGCATCAGAAGGTGGTGATAAAATCAGTGGTAAGAAATTACCTTTAGTCCCAGGTCATGAAATGAGTGGTGTTGTTCATCAAGTTGGTGAAGGTGTTGAAAACTTGAAACCAGGTGATCATGTTGTTGTTGAAGCTACAGGTCATTGTTCAGATAGACAAAACTATTTCACAGAACCAGAAAATCATAGAAGACATGATGAAACTTGTATTAATTGTGAATTAGGCTTCACAAATACTTGTTCGGATTTGAATTTTGTTGGTTTAGGTATTGATAATGGTGGATTAGCTGAATATACCAAATATTCAGAAGAGCATATTTTCAAGATTGATAAGAAAATCCCATTAGATGTTGCTGCATTAATCGAACCATTGTCTGTTGTTTGGCATGCAGTTGAATTATCAGGTTTTGTTCCTGGTGAAGATGCTGTTGTCTTAGGTGCTGGCCCAATTGGTCTTGCTACAATCTTAGTCTTGAAAGCATTTGGTGCTTCAAGAATTGTTTGTTCAGAACCTGCTACAATTAGAAGAGAACAAGCTGAATATTTTGGTGCTGTTCCATTCAACCCAGCTGAACATGATAATGATACTGAAATTTTAAGATCAATGGGTCTTAAAGGTGAAGGTTTTGGTAAATCATTTGATTGTTCTGGTATTCCAAAGACTTATGAAACCTCAATCCATTCTTTAAGAGCTCATGGTGTTGCTTGTAATGTCGCCATCTGGCCTCATAGATCTGTTGCCCATTATGTTATGGATTTAACTTTAGAGGAAAAATCAAGTGTTGGTTCATTAGGTTATACTCAAAAGGATTTCAAAGGTGTTATCAATGCTATTCAAAATGATCATATACCAGTTGAAAAATTGAAACAATTCATTACTGGTAGAGTTGGTTTGAAAAGTGGTGTTGTAAATGGGTTCCACGAATTGATTGAACATAAAGATAAACATATTAAAATCTTGATTAGTCCAGATTTATTTGAACAGTAAGTGTCATAAAGCATTTGATCTCTCTGCATTCTAATACATTATGCATGTGATATTAACTCTTTTAACACAGCAGTTAAGCATTTATAGATTCATGATTTTCAATTTTAAGACATGATTTGTGATGATTGACGAAGCTTAATTATTTTTAGATTACGATGTATAACGACAATTGAAAGCATTTATTTGTACTTTTGAAATTATTTTGATTTAAATAAATATTCTAATTAATGAATGGATAGATTTAGTAGCAAAGAAAATTAAAATGAATGGAAGTTAATGAACAAAAATATAATTAAAAAGGAATCGAAATTGTCTTTTGATTAAGCTTGAAGTAAGTATATGTTATACCCAGGTTTCTGTGAAATTCTTTACCCCATCAATTGTTCAAAATCAATATTTAAGTTATCGAAGAACCCAGCTTGGAAATTCAAAGCATCAAGATTCATATCAAGATCAAATGGCATATCCCAAAGCTCCTCTAAACCTTCATCATGACCTTGGCAAGTATGTTCATGAACGGATTGTTGATTGAATGTTTGTTGTGGATATTGTTCCTGTGATAATGATGTAGCGGCTAATGCGTCAATATCTAAATTGATACCATGACTGTTTAAATACATATCAATGGAATCATTAATTGGGGTTGGAAAGTTATGAACATCATTTGAGATTTCAGAACCAGCTGAATTTGAACGTTGTTCATTATAAAGAGAGGGGGTTTCTGGTGTTGATGAATTAGCGATATGAGATTGGTGATATGTTGGGGTCTGAGATTGAATTGAAATATGTTGGTTATCAATTAAAGGCTGAAAGTTTAAAGATGAAGCACTTGAAATACCAGCTTGTGTTTTAAAAGATTGAATTAATGACTGTTGTTGTAATTGTTGTTGTTTCTGTTGCTTCAATGCCTTTTTGGATGGTAACTTTGTCGTTGTATAAACAGGTCCTTTTTCAAATGTACATGATTTATTAAACATTTTGCATAGTTTACATGGGATACCATCTTCAATGATACAGCATGATTTACGCTTACGACAATTGTCGCAAGGTCTTTGCTTTCTTGACTTGTATAATCTTTTCTTGACATCTTTTGGAATGATATTGTTATTTTCTTTGGATAGAGCCATTTTGAAGGATGTGGGTAATATAGATAATAAATAAAAGATAACTTGGAAGAATGAGGTTGAGTTAATCAAAAATCCCGGTCTCTATCTTGAACAGTAATTGAAAATAAAGGTTGAATTAATTAATAAATAATTGTGACATAAAGTTTAGTTATGTGTAGTGATATGTATGGGAACTGATCAGAGTTGCAGTCTTCTTGAAATGCTTGATAATATTTCCTCGAGAACACGTAAAGTTTATATATGAATATTTTCTAGTGCAAGCTTATACTATAAAGTTTCTTAAATTTACTGTGGCTATCATGCTGCATTTATACAAATGAAGAAAAACGTTGTACATCAATCATCATCTATAATACGAGCTCTAACGTCAGAATGTTGTTACCCAAAATAAGAAACAAAAATTGCTGTTTCAACCCCAATGTTTCCAAAGCTTTATACTGAGGTGCTTTCGAATCCCAGGTTATCAGTGGGTCAATCGTAATCCTTATCAGCTAGTGACGGGAAAATTTTATCAGAGATACCTGACGAAACCTGATATCATGGTTCATGGAGATCTCAGGGATCTACCGAAAAGAGAAGAGTTTGACAAATTGACTCTGTGTATACGTACATACGTACATATTTACATACAATAGTAGCTAGAAACCACACTTGTGGTTCTCGAAACAATTGTGGAGTGTGGAGCTTCTCTTGATCAGTTACGAGATTGACTACATACACACATACACAGTGGATCGAGATCAAGGTCCATAATCATCGACGTTAAGTAAAGAAATATTGACTGGTTGTATAAAAAGGAGGAGTCAGCAAAAGATGACCAGAGTCCACTGTAAGGCATCAAAATATCAAAATGCTAACATGTTCACTTTTATCGTTATCTTTCCCTCAGATCACGAAATATACAAAAATCTCGTTGAAATCGGAATCTGATATTCTAATGAGAGAAACCACACCTTTTATAGAGTTGTATGCTTGCCGTTTCGACATGCGGAGAGTTACAACTTACCAGCACTTACCAGTACTTATCAAGATCAAGATCTATCAAGTTCATGGATTGATCGACTACAATTGTGGAACAATACGTAATTCTCGTATACAATTGAAAATACTCGATATCGACGAGGAAAATTACGACAACGAGTCAACGACAACTTATATACAACTATACAACCCAGAAGATCTGCAGCTCGTGAATTGATATACGTTTCAAGCTGTAATTGTAATTAATTGAGCTGAAAATAGTAAGCTAGTGTACAGCTTTTGTTTAGTACTTTACACTTACAGAGGAGTTCACATTATATATACCTCATGACCCCAACTCCAAGTTCGAGTTTCAAGTAATTACCGGAACATCACCTAGTTACTATATGCATTCAGTAGGTGCATCGGTTAAATCATGATTAATTACCATATATATTTATAAACCACAAACGTAATTTTGGTTAATATTTTCAAGAATTAAGTCAAAACGCTTCATTATTTTTTAAGATGGGGAACTTGAAAGAGCTTTCACGTGTATGCACACGTGAAAACCGAGGGTGCTTAAGTCACATGATGAAAGTCGGAAATCAATCTTCATCAAGAAAATGTTAATTGTTTTGATGTTCCGTAGCGCTTGCAAAGTAAGACTAAAGAAGATCGCGTCTAAGATCGAAACAATTATTGTTCAATCTAATCTCAGGGTTTGCGACATACTACCATGCCACCAAGAAGGTCAAGAAGCTCCGCATCAACAGACAACACCCCAAGAAGGTCATCCAGAAGAGGTGGATCAGTTGAACCTCAAGTTGATACTGAATTGGACCAACCATTAGATATAAAAGAACAAGAAGATGAAGAATATCAAGAAGAAATAAAAGATGATGATGAAGATGATGAACCATATTCAGGTGACGACGAAGATGCAGAGGCACCAAGATCAAGGCAAAGAAGTAGATCACAAAGAAGCACTTCAAGATCCAAAAGAGTACGTACGCCTGCTCAAGAATTAGAAGATGGTGATGATGAAGAAGAAGGTGAAGATGAGGAATTAGACGAAGAATTGGAAGAAGATGACGAAGAGAATAACAAGAGACAAAAAACAAATTCAGGAACGAGTACACCTTCAAGACCAATACGCCGTGGTCCAGGTAGAGGTCGTAAAGGACCAATGTCATTACAAACACCACCACCACCACCAGAAGATTTAAAACCTCTTGAAATGAAAGATGATGAATATATCGTGACAGATGATGAAGAAGGTGAAGAAAAAATTACACCTTTAGGTGAATTAAAAGATGGAAGACAATTCAGAGTACGCTCTTTTACAGTTAAGGGTAAAGGTGATAGACTTTATATGCTTTCAACAGAACCTGCAAGATGTATGGGATTTAGAGATTCTTACTTATTATTTCAAAAACACAGACGTCTTTATAAAGTTGTGTTAACACCAGAAGAAAAATTTGATTTGATTAATCGTGAAATAATCCCACATTCATATAAAGGTAGAGTGATAGGTCTGGTTACAGCTAAAAGTATATATAAAGAATTTGGTGCAAAGATTATAGTGGGTGGTCGTAATATCACTGATGATTACTACGCAAAGAAATTGAGAGAAAAAGGTAAAGTTGTTGAAGGTGAATTAGCTGAACCAGAAGATGCTATTCCTCCAAAAGGTACACCATATAATCAAAATCAATTCGTTGCATGGCATGGTGCTTCAAGTGTATATCATGGTCAAGTTGCACCAACTCCTCAACTGGAATCATTAGAAATGAAATCAATGAAAGCACTCAAATCAACTAATCATATCAACGAAGAAAATTGGATGTATCAACATGCAGTTGCTGTTAGACAATTTGATTCAAGTTTATTACAAGGACGTCAAATTTTATCTAAAGGGCTAAAAGATCCTTACACTGGTATTGTTTTCGTGCCTGAATTAACTCAACCAAACCGTGTTCAATTCAAAAAAATCATTGATCCAAGGGAAGAAGATGATGGTTCAAAAAAGAAATTGATTTATGAAACCATTGTAAAGACTGATAACTTGGCTAAACATACAGGGTTGAAGAATGTTCCACTAGAAATTTTCGATGGTGTCGTTAGTGAAGAAGTCAAACAGGCCATTTTACAGCAACAAAAATATGAGGAATTGAGTTAAATTTAAGAAAATGATTGTGTCTTGTCACTTGTGTATTATAAAGAATTGTTTTTTAAATAAACTTTGATGTAGCGATTTTAATGGTTAAATGAACCCTTTTAGAAAACTTTGTGTCTTATCCCTTGCTTCAGATAACATACACTTTGCAAATTAGCGCTAGTACACTTTGCAAATTAGTAGCTCCTGTATTGAATTCAATTCAATAGACTCAGCTAGATCCAGATCCCGAATATCTTATTAACGTTACATAAGCATTTTGGGATTTTTCCAACACCGAAGAAAAAAACGGGACATAGTTCTGATGGCAATAACCCACAAAAGGTGTTGATACTCTATCAAATCTATCTACCAAACTTACATCAAATTAAGGATTTCAAAGGCTACGAGGATATAAGTTTGATTGAAAGTGCGTATAAAACTGCATTTTTCTGTTAGAAAGGGAAACATTTGGATTGACTTTGTATTGGACTTGGAGATTGTCTCAAGTACCACAAGGCTACAGAATATTGCCTCCAGGAAAGTTTTTGAAGGAATCATATATTAACTTATCAACAGATTCATCATTAATTGAATAAAATGATCAGATCAAGACTATCCTCAGTGCTAGTAAACTCTGCTAGAGTATCGAGGTTCACTTCTCGATCAACTTTGATAAATACAATACTACCAAGAACTAATATCAAGACAATAAATCCAATAATATTCAACGTTAGGCAATTTCAAACCTCAAGATTGTTGTTAAAAAATGATTCTAAAACCAATAATGATAATGAAACTTTTTATGCGGGTATTGAAGGTTACAAAATTCAAAAATCCTTAAATTTAACATCAGAAGAATTTGCTAAATTAAAGAATAAGATTAATTTCTATGAGAGTCCAGATTATGTTGTTCCAGAATTAATGGATAATAACATAAATCCATTGAAATATATAAGGCTATTCTTAGAAGCTGGTGCTAAGGAAGATTCGATTTTAGCTAGAGATTTAGCTATTTTTGATAAAATGTTTCGTCCTGATGTAAACGAAGAATTACCACCGTTACCATCTTTTTTCAAACTGTTTAATCCATTTCTACCATTCACAAAAAGTATTGATGCTTCAGATTTAAGAAATATGAATATCAGTGAAATGGAAAATGGATCCAAAGGTAAAGAAGAACAAGCTGAAAAGAAGACTCAAACAAAAGAAGAATCTAAAGAAGAAGACGCATTTGAGAAAGATACTAGAACTGAAGAAGAAAAGAAAAGGGATGAGTTTTTTAAAAGAATTGAAGAAAAAGCTGAAAAGGAAAATAAGAGATTTACCAAAGATAGTTCAGATCCAAATGTTAGTATCTATGCTTTAAGAGTTCAACCTTTTGAGTTGATTTTATTCATTGTTGCATTGTTCTATTTTGGTACTCTATTCTTTTCAAGTGATAATTCTCATGAAATAACATTCCAAGAATTCCGTACAAAATTTTTAGACAAGGGATTAGTTGAAAAATTAATCATTGTTAATAAAAGTATTGCTCGTGTTGTTTTAAATGATAATGGACGTCAACAAACCGGTGGTAACTTAGATTATTATTTCTTTACCATTGGTTCAATTGATAATTTTGAACATAAATTACAAAGAGCACAAAATGAAAATGGTGTTCAAGAAGATTTCAAAGTTCCAATTGTTTATGTTCAAGAAGGTAGTTTCATCAGAACTATATTCCAATTCTTACCAACTGTATTGATGCTTGGTGGTCTATATTGGATTACAAAGAGATCTACCAGTGGATCAGGTGGATTCGGTGGAGCTGGTGGTATTTTCAATGTTGGTAAAAGTAAAGCTAAGAAATTCAATCAAGAAACTGATGTTAAAGTTAAATTTCAAGATGTTGCAGGTATGGCTGAAGCTAAAGAAGAAATTATGGAATTTGTTGAATTCTTGAAGAATCCAAAAAAATATGAAAAATTAGGTGGTCAAATTCCTAGAGGTGCTATACTTTCAGGTCCACCAGGTACTGGTAAAACTTTATTAGCTAAGGCCACTGCTGGTGAAGCTGGTGTTCCGTTCTATTCAGTTTCAGGTTCAGAATTTGTTGAAATGTTTGTAGGTGTTGGTGCATCTCGTGTTCGTGATTTATTCAAAACTGCAAGAGAAAATGCACCAGCTATTGTTTTCGTTGATGAAATTGATGCAATTGGTAAAGCTCGTTCAAAAGGTAATATCAGTGGTGCTAATGATGAAAGAGAAACTACTTTAAATCAATTATTAGTTGAAATGGATGGTTTCCAAACTGGTGAACATGTTGTTGTTTTAGCAGGTACAAATAGACCGGATGTTTTAGATCAAGCTTTAATGAGACCTGGTAGATTTGATAGACATGTCCAAATTGATAAACCTGAATTAGAAGGCCGTAAAGAAATCTACCAAGTTCACTTGAAGAAAATTAAATTAGCACTCAATGAAAGTACAAAATCTGATGAAGCCAAAAAGCAAGACTTTGAAGAATTAGCTGGTAAATTAGCTGCTTTAACTCCTGGTTTCTCAGGTGCTGATATTGCAAATGCTGTTAATGAAGCTGCTTTGATTGCCGCTAGAAAAAATGATGCTAACGTTGATTTACATCATTTTGAACAAGCCATTGAAAGAGTTATTGCTGGTTTAGAAAAGAAATCTAAATTGTTATCACCAAAGGAAAAGAAAGTTGTTGCATATCATGAAGCCGGTCATGCTATTTGTGGTTGGTATTTGGAATATGCTGATCCATTATTGAAAGTCAGTATTATCCCAAGAGGCCAAGGTGCTTTAGGTTATGCTCAATATTTACCTCCAGATATTTATTTATTAAGTGTTGATCAATTATATGATCGTATGACTATGGCATTAGGTGGTCGTATTAGTGAAGAATTACATTTTCCATCAGTTACATCAGGTGCAAGTGATGATTTCAAAAAAGTTAGTGCAATTGCCACCAACATGGTTACTAAATTAGGTATGTCTGATAAGATTGGTACAATTGCTTACGAACGTAAAAGTGACAACGATTTGACTAAACCATTCAGTGAAGAGACTGGTACTTTAGTTGATGAAGAAATCCAAAGAATTATCAACGAATGTGCTGATAGATGTCGTTCATTATTGAGTGCTAAATCTGAAGAACTAGAAAAAGTTGCACAATTGTTATTGAAGAAGGAAGTTTTGACCAGAAATGATATGATTGAATTATTAGGACCAAGACCTTTCAAAGAAAAAAACGATGCATTTGAGAAATATTTAGATCCTAAAAACCCAAAACCACAAGCTAATACTGATGCTTAATTATGAAATGAACTTAAAGAAAACATTACATGTATATAGAAATATTTAAAGACGTATAAGTTTATGCATTAACTAGATACTTTATAACACTAGTGTAGACCCAGCAGAACATTTCAAGACTAGATACTATTATTTCAAGACTAATCAAGACACCAGTCATAGGTCTAAATTAGTAGGGTTGGGACTCGGGATGGCACATGATGAAAAGCACAGCGAATTTTTTAAAGATCTAAAAAGATTTAAGCACTCGGTTGCATCAAAACTAGTATAAAGATCAGAAGGTTCTTTGATCATAAGAAAAACTAAATATCGTTTAGATTAGACGAAAAAGGACCCGAATTCACTCATTTTTTTGGATCATTTTTCCACTTTTCCAACCGATAACCTGACCATACTTTACTCCAACTTTCCATTCCACAGCCAAAAGTTTTTCATTTCGCAGTTTTCAGGTTCAAATTTATTTCTCCTCTGTTGTTCCCCTCTACAGCGGTCCAGGATTTCACAAACGCATTAAAACGAAGCTCTGATTTATATAAAGAGTACGAAAAGTTTCAAAGTTCATATTTGCATTCTTAAAAGAGAGCTTCACAATAGATACTGAGTGTTGTCAACAAAGAGGTGAAGGCCACAGGAACTGTTGATCAGAGACTGACACAAACCACACACCATGCTCCATATAAGGCAAAAATTACCGCTGCAATACAAGACACTTTATAGATCACTTCCAGCTATTAATCTTGGTGTTACTAGGCTAATATCAACAAGAACCAGCTCACTGGCTTCTGTTTCAACCAGTAAAGGCAACAATGGTGCTAAAGCGTCAGAACATTACAATCCAATATTTGCGTCTTCAGCCGCTTCAGTTTCTTCATCAAGCTCAAAGTTTTGGAGTCATATTCCATTAGCTCCAGCAGATCCAATATTGGGTATCACAGAGGATTTTAATAAAGATTCAAATCCGAGAAAGATTAATTTGAGTGTTGGTGCTTATAGAGATGATCTTGGTGAACCCTTTGTATTACCTTCAATCAAGAGAGCAAGTAAAATCCTTTATGAACATGAATCTAATAAGGAATACACGGGTATTAATGGATCCAAAAATTACAATACTTTAGTTAAAAACTTTCTTTTTGGTCATTCAGATATTGGGAAACAGTTCATCAAAGAAAATAGAATATCAACTTCCCAGTCATTATCTGGTACTGGTGCTTTGAAAATTGCTGGTGAATTTTTAAAAAATTGGTCACCATATAAATCTAATATAATTTACTTATCAAATCCAACTTGGGCTAATCACATCAATATTTTTAAAAATTGTGGATTAACACCAAAAGAATATACTTATTTCAATCCTGAAACAAATGCAATCAATATCGATGGATTACTCGAAGATTTATCAAATGCTGCTCCTGGATCATCTGTTTTGTTACATGCATGTTGTCATAATCCAACTGGGTTAGATCCATCAAGAGACGATTGGAACAAGATAATCGAGATATTGAGCGAACGCCAACTAGTTCCAATTATCGACATTGCTTATCAAGGGTTTCAATCAAGTTCTCTAACAAAAGATCTGTTCTTGATTGATATGATCAACGAACAAATAGAAGCAGGTAAATTGCCAACTGCCCTTATCTGTCAATCATTCGCTAAAAATATGGGACTTTATGGTGAACGTATTGGCTCTTTTTCTATAATCACACCAGATTCTTCAACAACTCAAGCTGTTGATTCTCAGATCAAGAAATTGATCAGATCAATTTATTCATCACCTTCAATTCACGGTGCAAAATTAGTTGAAATTGTGTTATCTGATAAGTCAATTTACAAACAATGGGAGCAAGATGTTGTTATTATGTCTGATCGTATTAAAGAGATGAGATTTGTCTTGTATGATTTATTGAAAGCTAAGAATCCAAAATCAAATTGGAAACATTTGATCAATCAAAATGGTATGTTCTGTTATACAGGTCTCTCTAAGGAGCAAATTTTGAGACTAAAATCAGAATTTTCCATATATGCAACATTAGATGGTAGATTCTCCATCAGTGGTATTAACAAAGGTAATGTTGAATATTTAGCTGAAGCTATTGATCAAATTACAAGATAGAAACACTTATAGTACCATTTATTATTTATTATTTATTTAATATTCTTTTTTCACTTGTGTTATATAGAGTTTTTGGGAGTTATAATATAAGAATTTGAATTTGTTATGTTTTTGTAATTTGTAAATGAATGATATTGTATATGTGTTTCCGGATCTCAATCATCACGTGAGAGAACCCCGGAAATACCGCATTGAGCGACTTGTTTGTTTTCTATGCGATCTTTGTCGGAAGTTTGCAGGCCTCTTGGAAAAGCAAATTGTTTGTGTTTTTATTTTCTAATTCCTTAGAGTTAAACTTTGTCAACCCGTGATTTTCAGGGATAGCACACCAGGCTTCATTGCGATTTCTCCAGAGAACATTCAATCCTAACCGCTCTATCCAATTAAGCTCATACTCTGTTCATATTCTTTCTGTTTATTTATTCATTGTTCAATTGAGCTTTCAAAGATATACAACAGGTTTCAGATATCCCCAACAAGTTACATATCAAAAATAAGCGAAGATGTCTGAATTCAAATCAACAACTGTTCCAACAACAGCTTTTAAAGACCAAAAACCTGGTACCTCAGGTTTACGTAAAAAAGTTACTGTTTTCAAACAACCAAACTATACAGAAAACTTCATTCAAGCCATTTTAGATTCAATCCCAGAAGGTAAACAAGATTCAACTTTGGTTGTTGGTGGTGATGGTCGTTATTACAATGATCATGTTATCCAATTGATTGCTGCTATTTCTGCCGCCAATGGAGTTTCCAAATTAATTATTGGTCAAAATGGTTTATTATCAACCCCAGCTACTTCTCATGTCATTAGAACCCACCCAGGTAAAATCACTGGTGGTATCATCTTAACTGCTTCCCATAATCCAGGTGGACCAGAAAACGATTTAGGTATAAAATATAACTTAGCAAATGGTGGTCCAGCCCCTGAATCTGTTACCAATGCTATGTTTGCTAGATCATTAGAATTACAAAATTATCAAATCATTCAAGACTTTCCAAAGGTTGATTTATCAACAATTGGCGAAACCAAAGTTGGTCCTTTAACTATTGAAATCATTGATCCAACTCAAGCTTATGTTAAATTTTTGAAAGAAATTTTTGATTTTGATTTGATTAAAAAATTCATTGAAGCTCAAAAACCAAAAGGTTTCAAAGTTTTATTTGATGCTTTGAATGGTATTACTGGTCCATATGGTAAAGCTATCTTCATTGATGAATTAGGATTACCATTAGAATCTATTCAAAACTACGTTCCAAAAGAAGATTTTGGTGGATTACATCCAGATCCAAACTTAACTTATGCAAGAACTTTAGTTGATAGAGTTGATAATGAAAACATTGCCTTTGGTGCTGCTTCTGATGGTGATGGTGATAGAAATATGATTTACGGTTCAGGCCCAGCTTTTGTTTCACCAGGTGATTCAGTCGCTATTATTGCCGAATATGCTGATTTCATTCCTTATTTCAAAAAACAAGGTGTTTACGGTTTAGCCAGATCAATGCCAACATCTGCTGCTTTAGATCTTGTTGCTAAAGATAAAGGTTTAGAAATTTATGAAGTCCCAACTGGTTGGAAATTCTTCTGTGCTTTATTTGATGCTAAAAAATTATCAATCTGTGGTGAAGAAAGTTTCGGTACAGGATCAAACCATGTAAGAGAAAAAGATGGTTTATGGGCCATTGTTGCTTGGTTAAACGTTTTAGCCGGTTACAGTGAATTACATCCAAATGATGATGTTTCAATTAAAATCGTCCAACAAAAATTCTGGGAAAAATATGGTCGTATTTTCTTCACTAGATTTGATTTTGAAAATGTTGAAAGTGACGGTGCTAATAAATTAGTTAAAAAATTTGGTGAGTTTGCTACATCAAAAGAAACTATTGGTTCAACTATATATGGTGATGTGAAAGTTACAGAAGCTGGTGATTTCAGCTATACCGATTTGGATGGATCAGTCTCTAAAAACCAAGGTTTATTCGCTAAACTATCAAATGGTTTAAGAATTGTTGTTAGATTGTCAGGTACAGGTTCTGCAGGTGCTACTATTAGATTATATTTAGAAAAGTTCTCAAACGATTCATCATTATATGAAAAGGATGCTACTGAATTTTTAAAAGATGACATCGAACAAGTTACTAAATTTTTACAATTCAAAGAATTCGTTGGTAAAGATAAACCAGATGTTATCACTTAGATTCAGAGTTGGAAAAACAATATATATTTAGCTATTTATCATAATTATAATTTTTTTAAATAATTTAAGGTTGCATGGAGGAAAGAAAAAATAATTTGCTATAGAAAACATTTAGTATTGCTTAAATAATTCATTTTAAATGAAACTTACACATAATATAATAAGTACATAATTTGTAGAGGTAATATTATTGTAGTTGCAGATTATATAGTATACGTATACGACTTTGTAAAATGATTACCTAAGTCATCACTTGGTTAAGGCAACATCACCGAAAAATTTATTCTTAAGTGAAGCCTCCCAAGATAGACTTGATCCATATAATAACTTGTAGTGTGTATCATTTAATTACTGTTATAGATACATAATTGTTGCTACATAATAATGCCTAAACAAAACAGTCTTTGGAGACTAGATCTTCTTGAAGTTGAATTTCTCAAAACAGAACCACGTTATCCTAAATCAAAAGTCTTATTAAAATCAAAAAGGAAACAATCGTTAATACCAAGTAATAAATCTCAAGCTTTAAAAGAAATTGATGCTTTAAGACAAGATGTCTTCGATAAAAAATTACACAGTTCTTTAGTCAAATATAAAAGAGCTTTGAAAAAGATCGTCAAAGCTCCAGCTTCAAAGAAAACTTCAGAAGAAGAAACTAAATTCATCAAGAGCTTAGATATTGATAGAATTACAAATATTAAGATTGTTAAATTGATCCAAAATGTTTTCAAATTGATACCTAAGAAACTTCAGAATGAGCCTGAATCAACACCAAAATACTTACCAGCATGGATCGTTGAATCCCTAACTGATAAAGAATCACCAAATAATCAATCAAATTTTTATAATTCTTTATCACAAGATCAAAAAAATTATTATTCAAAACTTATGAACCATAAAGAAATTTCAAGTATTGTGAAGATTGTGGAGAACAGTTTCAAGATCATTTTAGGTCCTGTTAAGGATAAAGATGGAAAGAAAGATATTGAAGATCTTGAATCAAGTGAAAGCGAAAGTGAAGAAGAAGAAACTAAAGGAAACGATGACAAAGATGAAGAAAGCGAAGAAGAAGAAGCAGAAGATAGAAGAAACAGCGAAGATGCAAGTGATGATGATTACAGTAAATATGATGCTTTGGTTGCTGGATCTGAAGATGAAGATGAAGAAGTTGAACTAGATAATGAGATTAATTATAATAGTGTGACAGATACAGAGCCTTCAGATCAAGAACAAGCAGAAGAATCAGAATCAGAAGCAGATGATTTCTTTGAAGAAGAACCTAAAAAGACCAAAAAGGAAAAGGAAAAGGAAAAGCTTAAAAAAGAAGAAGCTAAATATAATTTACCAGAACTAGCTGCTGGTTATTTTTCAGGTGGATCAGATTCAGAGATTGAAGAAGATGAATTAGTTGAAGAAATAACTAAACCAAAAAAGAAGAATAGAAGAGGTCAAAGAGCAAGACAAAAAATTTGGGAAGCTAAGTTTAAAAACAATGCAAATCATATAAAGAAAGAAAGAGATGAAAAGCAGCAACAACGTGAACAAAGACAAAAAGAATATGAAGAAAGAGTCGCTAAAAGGGCCGCTAAAGCTAAAGAAATGGAAGTCACTGGTTCAAATTCAGCTCCATTGAAGCAACGTACTTTCAATAAAGACGCCAAACAACCAGAGCCATTACCTTTCTCACCACAACCTGAACCAGCTAAAGCTGAAGAAAAAGATACTAAATTACATCCATCTTGGGAAGCTAAGAAGAGACAAGAAGAAGCTTTGAAGAACGTTAAGTTCCAAGGTAAGAAAGTTAAGTTTTAATCCGAGTAATAATATCATTAATGCATGTTTCATATATAGAGAATAAAATTTTTATCGTGTAGGGTTTTTTATCTTTTTATATCTCTTCTGAAGTGATTGAAATGAGACTATTTTAGTTTATTAATCATCCCAGAGTCTAATGCATGTTAAATGATTATCGCGGGAAAACTACCCTTATAAAAAGTTAAAACATTAGTAGATCTAAAATTTGAGCGTCTATTGTTTGATCACAAGAATATTCAATGATCTATCTAACCATCAATAAACCATGTCGTTTATTCTCAAGAGATTCAATTCCACCTCATCATTGTCATCACCGTCATTGATTGGTAAAACAGCAGTTGTAACTGGTGGTTCTCGTGGACTAGGACTCCATATTGCTAAGAAGCTATCGGAACAAGGAGCTAGCATCATTTTAGTATCACGCCAAAAGGACGTTTTGAGGCATAATTTGAAACATGAGTTGTCAATAATATCCAATAACCAGGAACATGGGTATATACAATGTGATCTATCAGATACAGGCTCAATTTATGAAACTTTTTTATCAGCAAATCAATTGAAGAAAGCATCAATATTGATCAATTGTGCTGGTGTATCACAAAACTCTTTGTTATTTTCTACCCCATCATCATTAGTTTCTAAGATTATTGATACTAATTTGACTTCATCAATTATTTTATCCCAAATACTTTTGAAGCAATTGATGAAAAATTCGCCATCTTCAATTATAAACATTTCATCTGTTTTAGGACTGAAAGGGTTCAAAGGAACCTCAGTATACAGCGCTTCTAAAGCTGGGATAGTAGGATTCACCAGGGCTTTAGCTGTTGAAATGGGATCTAAAAAGATAAGAGTCAATAGCATATCACCTGGTTTAATTAAGGAAACAGAAATGGGAAAGGGTTTACATTATGATAATGCATTGCAAAAAGAAGGAGTGCCATTAAATGATATAAGCAATACTGTGCTGTATTTATTGGAGAATGAAAGCATCACTGGCCAAAACATTGTTGTTGATAATGGTATTGTGATCTAAATTAAATCTCCAGATGATATTTTGGCTCTTTTATATCGTGATTTCCCACTAACAAGTTTGATGTCTTTTTTGATCAATGGTGATTCATAATTGATTCCTAATGCGAATTTATTGAAAAATGATGTTATATGATATTCAGGCTTGAAAATCTTCAGCAGAATAGTTTTTTCATGTAATGAGATACATTTATGACTATATTTGTTGTTTTTGCTGAAAAATGCTTCCAATAATGCCATAGTGTTTCCAAATTGTTCAACCGGTTGACATATTGTTTGGATGATGCTAATGAATTTGATGCTTTTGTTTGTTATGCAAGTTGTGTATTTAATGAACCTTGATAATTGCTCCATAATAATGTAATGTTCTTTTTGAAGTATGTTTGATTCTTTCATAAAATTTTTAGGATCTATCAGTTTTCTAATCTGTTTCTCTATAAGATTGATTATGATATCAAGACATACTGAATAATGTGCTCTACTGTATTGATCCATTAATCCATACAGATAGCTTAAATGTTCATCATTACATGCTTCAATGTAATCCAGACAGTTAACAAATATGACTTTTCTAGTATCAATTGATGTTCCTTGTGCTATTGTCTCAATTATTTCTATTCTTTCCCAAAATTCCACAAGTTCATGTTCTTGAATTACTTGCTCTATCAACATCTCACAAATGGGGAGTTTCGATATGATACATTTTTGAAAGATCTTGGGTAGTAAAAGTGAAGACATAAGGTGACCTGATTGTATCACGTTTCTCAAAGAGTGACCTAACTTATAGTATAAGCCATATTGATTATCAATCATAGTATAATATGGCGTCGTCATCAGTTCTGTTTCATTTTTAGGTTCTGTTAGGCCAATTTTAAAGGCAGAAAGGGATGACAGCGTAGGAAACCCCTTTGAGCTGGCCATATATATGAATGCATCCGTAAAGTATTCAAGCTGTCCCAGAGCAAGAGTACATGGTTCAGTGAGCTCTGTGCCATATGATTCTTCCTCCTTATTTGCTTCAAATGACTGGTCCATATTCCCTATTGATTCACCTTCAATTCCAGATAAATCATTGATTTTGGGCAGTTTAATATCAGCTTTTGTTCTTTTGTATACATTTTTTGATTTCAATCTTTTTTGTGGTTTCACTTCTTCCAGAGTTAAACTTTCATTCTTCTCATCTTGAACTATACTATTCTCATTATGATGATCTTCTCCTTCATACTGTTTGAATATAGACCTATTTTCCACCAATTCGTGATATTTCAAAAGACTTTCATTTATACCTTGTACCAATTCATCGAATTCTCGAGCCATACTCTTTGAATGACAGTTAACGAGCAAAAATGTTTCTTTCAAACGTTTAAAATCATCAATGTTTATACAATAAAATCGAAATCAAAACAATAATCCCAAAACGGAAACTGCCTAATAAGGAAAATATTTTCATCTTTTTCTTTCTTTTATGTTCTGCGAACGACCTCGTGGAAAATTTAAAAAAATAAAAAAAAAATTTTCCTTACTTTAATCAACACTTTTCAACTCATCAATCAGACCTCTATTAACTTCAAAATGATTATTTACCAAGTAAGTGAATCGAATGAGTGAACTCAGCGGGTGATTTGATGTATATGATGTTAGTTAGAACTTTTGAATTGGTCAATTACCAATTTTTATAGATCTTATCAGCCTTTCATCAAATTTTCCAACAATACAATGTGAAGAAATATTGGCTAACAAGTTTTAAACAGGATATTTTCTCAAACGACGAATTGTTATCAGACTCTTATGAACCAAAATTAGTTGACGGTGTTGTCTACGAAGCTGACTGTGCTAACATCGTTGTCGGTGACGATAACATTGATATTGGTGCCAACCCATCTGCTGAAGATGCTGAAGAAGGTGTTGATTCAAGCAAAGAAACTGTTAACAACATTGTTTACAACTTCCGTTTACAACAAACTGCTTTCGACAAAAAATCTTTCTTAGTTTACATTAAGGATTACATGAAGAGAGTTGAAAAATACTTACAAGAAAAAAACCCAGATGAAGTTGATACTTTCAAAAAAGGTGCTGCTACTTACGTTAAAAAAGTTATCGGTTCATTCAAAGACTGGGAATTCTTCACTGGTGAATCTATGGATCCAGATGCTATGATCGTCTTAATGAACTACCGTGAAGATGGTACTACTCCATACGTTTGTGTCTGGAAACATGGTATCTCAGAAAACAAAGTCTAAGCTTTGAAAAAATTTAATAAATTATATATATATTATTAGCCTTAATTACGTGAAGTTTTTTTCAATTCTTAATCGCTTGTTCGTTTACAAACTTGTAGAAAATTTTTATAATCTATTTATATGCATTCCATTATTTATTCACGATCATACATGTATTCTCCAATGATATTTCTTTTGGTACATAATGACACAATTGAACTTTATAACCCTTTTGCTCTAGAGCATATCTTCTTGATTCATCAATTATCCTTCTAGCTTTTAATCCCAGATCTTCTCTTTGCTTGATACTCAAACCACTCACATGATCGGTACCATCTTCATCTTTCATACCTGGTCTTCTACCATTAACTGCCCAACTTGCAAATTTCATAAAATGTTTGAAACCTTCTTTTTCAACTCCAAATTTTTTGAGATACTCAATTGAATCTTGTGATAACATATTGTAGTCACAACAGTGTCTACAACACATTGCAACGATCATACCTGTGAATCTTGAATTGAATTTTGAGTTAGCTAAGATACATTGTATGGTTAGATCTGTAGCGGCACCACATAAATGCTTAGAGACACCAACAAATCCCTTTTCATTTGCAAAATCAGTTTCAACAATGTTATCAAGATATAAATCTTTGATATCAATCTTAACTCTATGGATTTTGGTCTTTAGCTTTCGCTCTTCAGCATCCTGTATCATCTTAGAGTCTAATTTCATTCTAGTTGGCGATCTATCAATAAGTATAAAGTCTGCAGCTGAGCCAGTCTTATGAATGACAGATTTGGCGATATATCTTGAAAGTTCAGCCCTACCACATCCAAATTCAACATATGTTAATTCATTTGATAATAGATTCTTGTTATCTAGATGTGAGATCAATGATGATTGTTGAACAGCATGTTTTGGGTTTCCTAACTCTTCAACTCTTTCCTTGACACCGTCATGCTCTAGTTGAATTAACTCTAAGTCCCTAAAATTTGAATATATGCTTTCAACTTTGGGTATCCATTTAGAATAGTCAATTTGAGTATCTTGATCATCTACTTTTGATGGTAAAACACAATTATGATTCTCTTTAAACCATGACACCTGCTTAGATTCCACTGCTTTAGCACCACATTTCTTCACGTGTGATTTCAAGTCTTTTTGCCAGACAGTATGTCTTGGATCAACCGTACATGTTACTCTGATATCATTTTGAGTTTGTTTTAAATGTTCAGCACAGTATTGTACATCTTTCTTACAAGTTAAAGGGCATCTTCTGTTTTTCTTGGGTATGATGAATTCACATTGTAATCTCTCTTTATCAACAACTTTACCTTCTTTTTCTTTTCTTCTTCTTTTTGCTGATATTTTAAGCTCTGGGTCAGCTAGTGGAGCTTGATGAATATTATCAACTTTTGAACTAGACATTTTTCAAACTCGACCTTTATACCAGTTAATTTTTTTCCAAATAAATTTAAGCTCAACTAAACTGGCATACGTATCACACAGTTCACTCGTATTAGACTTTCCAACGGTTTCAATAAGATTATGTTACTAGCTAGATCAGGATAATTTGTCTTAAATGGTATACAGACGTTCATCATGAAAAAATTGAGATTTACCCGCAAGATTTTCGGAGCTATAGATTGTTCAGTTGTGATTTTGAAGGCGAAAAACCGTCAAAACAATAGAGATCAATACCTCAACACAGGCTCAAGAATTCAAGGATATGTCGTTTGGGAACCCCTTTGCAAGCTCAGTGTATGAAGACGAGTCTGGAACCAGCGGTCTCGGCTACAATGGGTTCGAAGTGTCGTTGAACTACATCAGCGGTCTTCCAGATCCTAATATTGTGTCTAACTCTTCACTGAAGTTGATATTCAAGTCGCTTTTGAAAAGAGATGATACCACCAAGGAAAAGGCATTGAATGAGCTTACCAGCTATGCCGCTTTGAAAGAAAACCAACCAGAGTTGAAAGACGACTTGGTGCTGATCACATGGGTTCAATTATACCCAAAACTCTCCATTAGCGAGAGCAAAGCTGTCCGTTCTTTAGCTCATCATGTTCAAACATTGTTCATCAGCAATCTGCAAAAAAGTTATGCCAAATACTTGCAAGACACAATTCCAATACTTCTTACTGGGTTATATGATTTGGATACCTCGGTGGTGAACTCTACAACTAAGCATTTACAAGCCGCTTTCAATAATGACCAGAACAAAGTAAATAATGTCTGGATCCTGTTTCAAACACAGATCCTTAACTTTGCGGATCAAGTATTGAATAAAGAAACCATTGACAGTTTATCAGATGATAGATTTGTCGCCAGAGATGAAGCGGAATTGAAGTATTTAAGATTAGTCAATGCCACAATTTCTGTTGTCAATTACTTGATTCAATTAGGATTTACCACCAACCCAACCAAAATGGAGAAGAATTTAGAGTTATATTACAAGTTCTTTACTTATGAAAATTTATGGCACCTCTTACTTGTTAATACCAACTTGAATAACCAAAGAATTTATAAGACTTTGTTAAGTTTGTTAAATTCAACTTTGAAAAATAGACCAGACCTCATAACAGATAAAGCATGGAAGCTCATAAGTAAAAGGTTCTTAAAATCATTAACGTTTACCAAGAAAGTTGACTCAAAATCTCAAAATTCTGTTATATATTCATCGCTTGTCATTCCAATTCTCTCTACCTTGATTAATTTGGAGAAGAATAAACCTGGTTTTCAAGAATATGACAAATCTGCTAAAGAAAGAGTTGTTGGTTTATTGAAAATAGGCTCATTGAACTCTGATGCTATCTATTATACCTTATTACAAAGCTTTTTAACTTTAACATCCATTATAGATTTGCAAGATGAAGTTGAATCCAAGACAATAGAAAACATTTTATACGATGATTTTAAATCTGAGGTTTCCAAAAACTTAAGATTCAGAAATGGTGCTTCTTTCATTATCAATTCATTATCATTATATTTGACTATAGTTACAAAATTTCAAGATAAATCACAAACTGAAAAGCTATTAGGAAATATAACTCATGAAGTTTTACAAATTAAGTCACCAGTTACATCTCAATTAACAGGTATTTTATCCAAATATGTCAAACCTGAAATTGTTCAAAAAGAGATTTTGGAGACAAATCCAGATAATGTTAATAATATATTGTCATTAAGCACAAAGACAGCTACTCCAATCGATGAGCTATTATCAAAATCATTTGACTCTCTAAAAATCAAATCCGAAGATGAATCTCAAGACATCTCAAAAGAACCTGCATTCACCATCTATGAACATATTATCAATTCAAACATCACTGATTATTCTACACAAGTCAATGAATTTATTGATGAACTACCAAGTTTCGTTTCTACAAACTTCATTGATCAACCAATCCGCATTTTGATCAAATATGCCGAATCAGATTTATTCAGCGAAGAAGTGTTTTATGAATCATTTGAGACTTTAATCCTCAAGTTGGAGTACATCAACGCAACTTCACATCTATTGAATAGACTGGATTCTTTCAAAAATAGGGATGAATTATTACAGAATAGTTCTGGTTTAAAGAAACTATTGAAAGACTCAATCTCTAAATATGATTTTACAAGTGATTATTTATTCAAACCATATTTCACAAATCCAACAACTATCATTAATCTTTATAATGTTGCAGATCAACAGGAGAAAGTTCCAATTTTTGTTGATTACTATTGGAGATATAATTCTGAAGATGATGAACTTTTCTGTTTATTATCTAGACAAACCAATTTCTTGGATCATGCTTTATGGAGAAGCCCATTGGCTATACCTGTTCATAAGAAAGTTGAATCATTCTTTCCGAAACATGCTGATTTAAGAACTAAATTTTTCACAAGTTTAAGACAACACGTTGTGGATAATGGTGCTTCTTTAGAAATTGAAAATCATATCACCAATTTATTGGACCAAAACCCAGATTTGGTCAAAGAAATTATTCCAGATAACTATACAAAGACAATCACCGAAGCTTACGGTGAAGTTATAGACTCAAGATTAGCTTTGGGAAACCCATTGCAATCGAACATTTACATTTTAAACACGGAAGAGAATTCATTCAAAGCTGAAGAGGTTGTTTCCTTGATCAAATATGCACAATTTTTGGATAACATGGCTTATGAATTCAAGCCTGAAGTTGTTTTGAACTTCAATGTCATTTCAGAAATCGCTGCTGATTACGAATTTTTGGTTGATGAATCAAAATCAAAATTTTCATCTGATTCATTATTACAATTTCAAAGAATATCAAATGAGAAGTTCAATAGTTTTTTTGCAAATGAATCTTTCAATTCATTAGTCTCACAAATCATTTCTGGTGAATTTTCAAATGATTTATTACGTTTACTTGTTGAACCAAATTCTTCATCAGTCTTTTCATTCTATCATAACAGACTTCTAAAGCATGTCTTATCTGCTTTATTCAACGCTCAATCTCCAAAGGTTACAGAGCTTGATATTGATGGGTATGTTAAAAAGGGAATTCGTTCAAAGGATTCATCATTCTTATTAAGTCTAACCACTGTCCTTTCTGTTTTGGGGTCATCATTGGCTGACCTACAATATGAAAGATTAAGAAATTTGGTCGGCTCTGAATTAATAGGGTTAAGACCTATAGAAATCAACACTGAAGGTCTCAAGAAATTGAGTATTTTGAATAACTTTGTTGGCTCTGGGGATTTTGATTCTGATTTTGTACCATTTCAGCCTCAACGGTTCAATATGATTATCAATGAAGTCAACAAATGGTTAGAATCTGATGTCGCTTTTGAACCAGAATTCGTCTTCGTTAGATTACAATTATTGCAATTTTTAACAAGTATTAATGGACTAGAATTTGAAAAAACCGAAAACTTTGTTGAATTAAGTATTAGAGTACTACAAGATACGATTGGTATTGTTAGTGTTGGAGAAGAAGACCGCTCACTAGAGTTGAAATATTATTCATTAAAGTTATATTTGACTTTAGAGAAACGTGGATTATTAGAAAAATCTACTGCTACTGATTTACAATCTGAAATTTTGGAATTCTTCATTAATGAAAATTACAAAGAGGTTAATCGACCAGTCTTCATTTACAACAACTTATTGAATAGAATTTTGAATAAGATTCCTACTAAACAATTTGGTGAACGTTATTCAGAATTATTTACAAAATTTCAGAATTCCACAAATTTCGAATTGAAAAGACCATTATTACAAATCATTTCAAGGGTTATCATAGCAAGACAGCAGGATTTAGTTATCGAATTTGAGTTATCAAAAGATGGTGATGATTTAAGTAATTTCAAAATTCCACAAAATTTGATTGATAACGTTTTGAAAGTTCCTGAATTTGATGAAGATGATTTAGAAGAAGAAAAGAAATTGATCAATTATTTGTGGAACTGGGTATTGATTTTATTAAACTTTAAAGATATCACATTAAGGTTACGTGCTTTATATATTAATCAATTACAAACTGAAAATGATGAATTAATTACAAAATTTTTAAATTTCATTTCATTATTAATTAATGGATTTAGTGATGATAAAGAATTTAATCAAAAAATTTCAAATGATCATGATAGTTTTATAAATTATGGATTTGAGAATTCTGTTGATGATTTAGTTGTCGAGGTCAGATTATTATCAATTCATTTATTCTATACTATTTTAACATCAATTGGTTCATCAGCATCAAATTGGTTCAATGATATTAAAGATCGTAATTTTAAAGCAAGAGTTGAACAATTCACAAGTAAATTCATTTCACCAAGTTTAATTAATCATAAATTGAATGATTTTGAATCTAAATCAACTAGTTTAACATCTAAAGATGATAATTTGAAAATCAAAATTAATAGAATTACAAATGAAATGAAGGCATCGTATTTAATTGATGAACAATACTTGGAGGTTGTATTCAAAATTCCAATTACATTCCCATTAAACAATATTGAAGTCTTAGGACCATCAAGAGTTGGTGTTAAAGAACAACAATGGAAAGCATGGTTATTATCATCACAACGTATTATATCATTACAAAATGGTGAAATTTTAGAAAGTTTGGAGTATTTCCTCAAAAATGTTTCATTCCATTTTAAAGGATTTGAAGAATGTGCAATTTGTTATTCAATTTTACATCAAGATAATTCATTACCTTCCAAAACATGTTCAACATGTAAAAATAAATTTCATGCAGGTTGTTTATATAAATGGTTTAAATCAAGTGGTGGTAATACTTGTCCATTATGTCGTTCAACATTTAACTTTAGATGATCAAATGACCAAATATGATATCACTACTTGATACATGATCTTACAGTTGACATATAGATGATACAATTTATAATTTAATTTAAAATAAAGTTTAATAAATGATCTAGAATTTTATGCAAACCGTATTAATATATCGAATTATTTTTTATATTATTCAATGAAATGTTATTACTACATTAGGAAGTCAAGGAAATCTCATATAAAATTAGCCGCGAAAATATATTTCTATGAAAAACCTCCGCGAAAAAATTCGATCTGTTGAAAAAATGTTCAATACTGAAAAAAAATGGTTGGTTGATTGATATTTGAAGCTATTGATTGTTGATTAAATTACATTTTAATCATATCATAATTGCAAAAATGGCTACAAAATTTCGTGGGGCCAACTGGTTACAAAAGAATGATTTTGCACCACAAATTTTCTTATTCAGAAACTTAGAAACTGGTCAAGTTTTATATTCACAATTACCAGAATTTAGTGACTATCAAATTAAAAAACAATTTCAAAGACCAAATTGGGAAAATAGAAGACCTAAAACACGTCCAGATATTTGGAGAATAATGGCTGTTGCAAACTTCCCAACTTATGAAAGTTCAATTAAAGCATTTGAATCATTAGTACATTTAAGAACTTTAAGAGATGTTGTTACAAAAGATGTTGCAATGAAATATAGACCAAAAAATGAAGATAATCATATTTGGTATAGTGGACAATTTAGACCAGTTTATACACAAGAAGCTGTTGCAGATTTAAATAATGTTATTCAACATATTGGATCTAAAACCACAATATTTTGGGAAGATGAATGGAGAAAAGGTGATTCAAGTCATTGGAAACCAGAATTAGTACAGCATGAAACAATGAATAGAACAGGTACAAGAATTCAAAGTGCATTATTAGATGAATTAAGAGTCAAAGGACGTGAATTATTCCAAAAGGCAAGTAGGGAAGAAAATACTCGTAAACAAAAGAGAGAAGCTGATAGAGCCAGAAAGGCTAGAAGAAAAGCTGCTGTACAAGCTGAACAAACTGAACAACCAACAGTGTAAATAATAAAATAAAAATATTTAATCAAAAAATAATCTGGAGATGATTAATTAGCATATAGTTTCCAAAAAGTGTAAATAGACGTCATGAGAGACCAATATTGTTTCTAGAATAATCTTCGTTATTAATCGTAGAATCGCATTCATGTTCCCATGTTACTAATGTCGTACTACTAACAAATCTTAAAAGTCACCTGTTTTGCGTCTCTTCTCCCCGTGCGCTGACCAGTTCCCTGTCTATTTTATGGGCAGATGGCCTTGTCTAGGCAGACCTAAATAGAAAGTAGGCAGAGTGCACCTGTGACCAGCCTGCCCGGCTAGTGGCAAGTGCCCTCTTAGTGCCCGCCTAACCCCTTTCTTTTGAGCGTTGCGCGCTGCGAAGAAAAGAAAGAACAAGTGAAAAGTTTAAAAACATTTCAAACAAACAAATAAATGCACAGATCGCCATAATTTCACGTAAACAAGAGAGATTTAATTAAATAAACCTTGTTAACAAACACAAATCAAAACAAGACCATTAAGTTTATAAAGATAAAGTTTTGCTGGGATTTATCACGTTTAGTACACAGCAAAAAGTTTTAAGTACTAGTTTTCTAGATTTTGACAGGTATAAAAGACCATTTTTCTCGTTTAAAAACATCTCAAAAACATCACAAGGTCCGTTGAGTGTTATATAAACATTGAGAATCCATCAAGTTTCTTACAACAAAATCTTTTGATAGTTTGAGATCATATACACAAAAGACATGAGCTCTCATCAGTTTTTGATCAACCAAACAACTTTGGCGGCTCCACCTGTTCATTTGGTGGAGAAACCAAGTTTGATTAATGGCATACCGGATAACATTTTAGCCTTGATTGCACCTGTTATAGCTTATTATTCATATTCAGGATTTTTCTATGTGATTGATACTTTAGAAATTGCAGAACTTTATAGAATTCATCCACCTGAAGAAGTTAGTTCAAGAAATAAAGCTACAAAATTTGATGTTTTAAAAGATGTTGTTTTACAACATTTTATACAGAGTGTTGTTGGTTATATCTTTACATATTTTGATCCAATTCAATATACTGGTGATGAAGAATATCAAGCTTGGAAATTACAACAAACTTTACCATTTTTACCATTTGATGTTGCATATTATTGGAATATGTATGGTTGGAGTTGTTTGAAAATTGGTCTTGCATTTTTAATTATTGATTCATGGCAATATTGGTTACATAGAATTATGCATTTAAACAAGACATTATACAAAAGATTCCATTCAAGACATCATCGTCTTTATGTCCCATATGCTTTTGGTGCTTTATATAATGATCCATTTGAAGGGTTTTTATTGGATACCTTAGGTACCGGTATTGCTGCAATTGTTACTCAATTAACTCCAAGAGAATCTATTGTTTTATATACATTTTCAACTTTGAAAACTGTTGATGATCATTGTGGTTATTCATTACCTTATGATCCTTTCCAAATTTTGTTCCCAAATAACTCAATTTATCATGATATTCATCATCAACAATTTGGTATCAAGACCAATTTTTCACAACCTTTCTTTACACATTGGGATGTTTTCAGTAATACAAGATATAAAGAAATTGATGAATACAGAGAAAAGCAAAAAGCTATTACAATTGCCAAATATAAAGAGTTTTTACATGATCGTGAAATTGCAAAACAAAAGAAGAAGGCTGAAATTTATAAAGATAAGAAAACTGATTGATTTCGATCAAATTTTCATTATAAATTTATGACTAATATCATTTTACAAACAATTTTGTCATTATACCCAACATTATTAATCTAATAAATCACAATTTAACTTTTGTTGTGTTATATATATACATTTACTTTAAAATACCCTTTTTGGAAGAAAACTAATTTAATCACTTAATGAATACATGAATTTAATTTATTATAAACACAGCGGCTCATAATTAAGTAGTACAATTAATTGCAATATTCCTTGAGCTTTTATCGAAATGGAAAATTATATCAATATTCGGATGATGGTTATGTTCTTTTAATAATTCTATTCGATCTTGTATAACCAATGTTTCAATGACATGACTTAAAAATCCATAAACAAAACACCATTTAATGAAAATTCCACAAGCATTATGAACTGATCTGTCTTGTTCAACTTCAAACCTTTTAATAATCTCTTGATTGTCTAAAGCTCGTAGATCTGAAGTTCCAAATACTTTAAAATTAACATCATGCTCCATAAACTTCAAAGAAATGAACTTTGTAACTTTATGGAAGCAACAAGGAACGAATAAACAACCAATAACATCTAAGAAACTTGGACTTTTGACCACAAGATCTATGATGTTTCCAGATAAATCACCACAAGTATCCAATCCAATAATCAAACATTTGGGTTTACCGCTATTCGATCTTTGTCTTGATCTTATGAATCTCAACGTATCTTCATCATTCAACTCAAAGTGTTTAGTATAATGAACTTGATTGTCCTCCAGCGATGATACACTATGTTTCATTAATCCATTGAGTCTTTTATTAACTTTTTGTGCCTTGAGATTGGGTTCAATAGCTATAGTGGGAAGTTTATGTAGTCTTGATAAATTTGAATTCCCAGCGCCAACGTCAATAATGAACTCAAAAGGTGTGTTTTCATAAATTTGAGTGATCTTGCAATTGAATTGTGTTAATTCGTATGATTTTCTTGGTGAAATAAATGGAATTTGTATAGGCGGTTGTTGTTGTTGCGGTTCTTCTAATTTGGTGGTTTTGTTGATTAGATTTGATTTGATATTTTGGAATCTGGGGTGTGATAAATGGGTAAAATCATTTATGATTCGATCGAGATCTGTCTCATTGTATTCAAATGGTAATTCTATTTCTTCAAATTTGTTTATATTTAAATATGGTTTTATTGATTCTGATTCAAGTAAGTTGTGTAGTTCATTCATATTCGATTTTGTTAATTTCCTAAAGATTTGTTTTAAAAGTTAGTATATCCCTGCTACAAAGGACTAAGAAAAACCAAAAGATTTAACTATATCATTTATTTAGTTTTTGTTTTATTGTAATTTGATAGATTTCTAATGTATCTTATAATTGTCGTAAATTGTTTAAAAAAACAAAATCAAAGAATAAATATCTTTGAACAAGTTTTTAAAACATTTTTTTTTTATTTTTATGGTAAAATTGAATTGAATATAAATTCTATGAATGTGATATTATGATTTTCATTTGTTTTTTATTTGTATGGTATGAAGTATGTATGATGTTTTGTTATTATTTTGTCATTTCATCAAAGATCTCATGATGACTTATTCATATTATCATTAAAAAACTTAGATAGATTCTTTTAAAGCTTGGTTTAATTTAGCAATTTTAGCAGAAATTGATAAATCAACAGTTCTGTCACCAACTTCAACAATTAAACCACCTAAGATATCTGGGTTAACATCGTTTTTCAATCTAAGAGTTTTACCTTGACCAACAAATTTTGATTTTTGAACTGAAGCTTCAATTTTTTTTAAGATTTTTGAATCTAATTTAGTTGAAGAAGTAACAACAGCTTCAACAACACCATTGTGAGCATCAGTTAAGATCTTGAATTGTTGGAAAATTGGTTCTAATAAGTTTAATCTGTTGTTTTCACCTAAGACTTTTAATAAGTTTGAAACTGATTCATCAATTGATGGAGATGATTGAGCTAAAGCGCTGACAACAGTAGCACGATCACCTGATGATAAAGCTGGGTTTGAAAGGAATTCACCAACTTTTGAATCTTTGGCAATTGAAGCTTTTAAAGCATCTAAAGATTTAGCAGCAGATTCAATTGAGGTAGATTTAGCAGCAGCAGTGTATAAAGCACTAGCGTAAGTACCATCTAAACCAAACAATTGAACTGGTGGTTTGACAGCTTGGGTGGCAGTAGCCAAAGAGCGAGCAAAGATTCTTGAAGCCATTGTGATGAATTGATTGGATCTTTAATTAGTCGTTGTCGTTGTTGTTAAGGGGGTTTTTTGTTCAATTTTGTTTTTTTCCTTGAAAGTTTTGGACAAATTTGATTGGAAATGTGCGCGAATCGGGTGTGCTGGTAGATTTGGCGCGTGATACAAGGACAATTGTGTAGTGAATGAGGGAAATAGAGTATTCAGATAAGCTTGGAGGATATAGCTATATAAACCTACAACTTTACAGAGTTTCATAGTTCTTAATACTCACACAATTGCCTAAATTCCTTTAATCGAAATATAAGACCGGGTAAAATTCTGCTACAAATATCGACCCATTCGCGAATTTGTTATTTTTCAAAAAGTTTCGCGAATTCTTTTGATTTTGGTGAAAAAAACTTGAAGATTTAACGTAATTTCGATTGATTATAAGTAGATTTGAAGGTTTCGATCAAGCAGATTTGAAGGCTATTTAAGAGCAAGATGTTCAAAGGTCTTGCTAGAATAATACCTACTAGGCAAGGTCTGCTCAGCAGCTGGGCTAGTGGATCTACTTCAAGTATAAGGCTCGCTAGTACAACTACTGATACACCAACACCAAGACGTCAAGAACAATTGATTAAATTAACTTTAAGAGAAGAAAATTTAACAGAATTAGAAAAACAAGATGCTGTTGTCAATAGACGTCGTAAATTAGCTAAAGAAATTGTTCAATTAAAGAAATATAAACCAACATCCCCGGGTGTTAGATGGTATAGAGCTCCAATGTATCCACATTTATTCAAAGGTAATCCATATAGACCTTTAACTGCACCAAGAAAGAAACATTCTGGTAGAAATAACACCGGTAGAATTGTGATCAGAGGTAGAGGTGGTGGTCATAAACGTCGTATTAGAATCATTGATAATTTCAGAAATGACGCAGGTCAACAAGAAGTTGTTCGTATTGAATATGATCCAAATAGAACTGCTCATATTGCTTTATTAAAAAATTTAGAAACAAACAAAAGAACCTATATTCTTGCTGCTGATGGTCTTAGAGCTGGTGATATAGTGGAATCATTCATGCAAGGTATCCCAGATAGACTTATGAAGGAAATGGGTGGTAAAATTGATCCAGCTATTTTATCCGCTAAAACCAATCAAAAGGGTAACTGTTTACCAATTCATATGATTCCAATTGGTTCAACAATTCATAACATTAGTATAACAAAAGGTGAACCTGGTAAAATGTGTAGAGCTGCAGGTTCTCATGGTAAATTAATGCAAAAATTACCTGAAAAGAAGAAAGCTATTGTTAAATTGAAAAGTGGTGAACATCGTTATATTCATATTGATAGTTGTGCAACTTTAGGTGTTGTTTCTAATATTGCTCATCAACATTTAAGTCTTGGTAAAGCTGGTAGATCAAGATGGAGAGATCGTAGACCAAAAGTCCGTGGTATGGCTATGAATGCTTGTGACCATCCTCACGGTGGTGGTAGAGGTAAATCTAAAGGTAATAGATTATCTGTTTCAGCATGGGGTGTCTTGGCTAAAGGTTATAAGACAAGAAGAGGTAAATCACAAAACAAAATGAAAGTTAAAGATAAACCAAGAGGTAAAGCTGGTAGAAGAAATGCCAGATAATCTTGTTTATAAAATTAGATATTATTCATCATGTACATATATAATAAACTCATTTAACGATCATATATTGTTATTCATAAACATTGTAATTCATCCTTTTGCGCTTTATAAGGCCTTACGGCATTTTTATATTCTTCTGTCAAATATACAGGTTCTAATTTAACCAATACTTGGGTTTGATCAGCATCAAATATCTCCAGCTCATTAATCTCTACGATTGAATAATTTTTCAAATCTCCATACCGTAGATCTAAACCTTTTATCAGATTCTTATATTGAAATTTGTTCATCCATTTTAATTTAGTTTTCCTTATTAGCACTAATGTATCTGTTGTATGTTTTGTTATTCTACATGATTGATTGGTTTCAAATGTGTTTATACAATCTCTTGTTATGATTGCTAATATGGAGTTATTTGAGTCTGAAATTGATACAAGAAATGAATTATCCTGCTCATTGAATTTAAGAAACTTCAAAGTAGTTAGTTCATTAGTCTCTGAATGTTCATTTACCATACTTTTAACTCACTTTTAATAGCTTCACAATTCGTTGTTTACCGCCAAACTCAAATGAGTCCAGGCCTGGTCCATAAGACCTTATAACTTCTTGACAGATCCATTTATGGAGAAAATCCTTTTCTATTAGTTTCTGTGACTTGAATTTGTCAAATTTCATCTAGATTTTTTGCTGGTTGAATTGGTTGATTGGGCTTGATTATGCTGTAAACTTTGAAGGTAAACAGGCTTATAATTTGTTGATCCAGCGCGAATGGATAGAAGAGTACCCGGGATGTTACAAACAACTAAGCAGTGATTTATAATATATATTTCAAATATACTACAATTGAAATGTTATTAAGTAAAAGTATTATATCATATAAATTGGTATCATTTAAATGCAATTTTTTTTTCATCCTTAGCACGTAAAATTGGTTCAAATTAAATTCATTATTTAACTTCTTCAAATTCATGGAACCCTAATTCATAAGTATAACCTAAAACTAATTTGGTAAATTCTGCGATATGATGGAAACTCAATCTATCCAAGGTGTCTGAAGTTGAATGAATATAAGGATTAGTATATTGGAAGTCACTTTCAATAACAAAACTTGAAGGATAACCATTTTGTAACGCACTTGCATGATCACTACATGCATAACCACATTTAGTTTCGATATAAGGGATTGATAAATAAGAATCAATGACTAATTTAATGAAGTCAGTGAATGGAGCTGAAACATAATCTGTAATAACACCAACATGTTCCTTAACATCATTATCTAAAGTCTTTTGAATATAACCAGTCATATCTTGTTGTAAAACTGAAACAACTTTATGACCTTTAGATTTATAATCTGTAAAAATATCTAATGAGCCTAATAAACCACCTTCCTCAGCAGAGAAGAAATGGAATTCAACTGTATTTTCTGGTTGGAAACCAGATTCCACAAGAATACGTAAAGCTTCTAAGTTTGTTGTAACACCACTTCCATCATCATCTGCACCTGGTGCTTTCATTAAAGTTGGGAATAATAAATTTGTTGAATCTTGATGAGCACCAACAACAACTCTATTCTCTGGTGTTTTGGAACCTGGAATTCTAACAATAATGGAAAACTGCTGCCATTCATGTTTGAATTTTTCCACTGTTATATTGTTCTCAGTTAATGAAGTAATTTCTTGCAACTTTGTGAATAACCAAGTTGCACTTTTGAAACCATTTTCAGATTTATAATATCTTGAATAGAATGAAGAGAAATTGGCCAAATTATCATGTAAGTTCTCTAATTTGATATCAGTAATTAAATTTGAAACTTCTTTTGGATAAGAGACATTAGTAGGATAATTATAAACTGGAACTGGGACTTTTTCCTTGGAAGTAGCTGCAAACCAACTTTGGTGGTTAGTGATATCCATAAATTTAACACCACTTCTTCTTAGTTTCATCTTATGATCCTCGGTGACTTTAATAGGAGCTGAATCTTCGGAAGTGACAATGAGTCTTTCCTCATTAGCAAAGTTAGGAACGAGTGATTGAAGTCCTTCAAGAGACCATAGTGGAGCAGCGAGAGTGGCTGGTGCTAACGCCAGTGATAACGAAAGTAAGCTAAGTTTCATTTTTGATTTGGATTGACCTAGCTGGAAATTATTGTTGAATTGAAAGAGAAGAAGTTTAAATTGTTAAAATGTGCCACTCATTTTTTATGGAGTTTATTGTTATCGCAACTCAATTTACTCATTACGGTAGACTTCCCCTTTAGGTAATGAATCGTAACTTACATTTGTATAAACATTCAAAATCTTTTTTATAAAATTAAATTAAACAAATAAAGCATTTGGTATATTATGGAAATCAAAAAATAACATCGTCTTCGTGCTCTTGAGTCAAATCAGTTGGTTCACCTTCACCGATGTCCAATTTTGCAACTTGTTCAGCTTCTTTTGCAGGATCAATTTCTTCATGTTTCTCTTCATGTTCCTTCTTTTCAGATTCTTTTTCAGCAGCTTCTTCAGTGGTTGAAGCTTCTTCTTCTTCGTCTTTAGCACCTTCGGCAGCAGATTTTTCTAAATCAGCTTCTTGTTGAGCTTTTCTAGCTTTTAATTCAGCATCTGATTTAGCAACAGCTTGTTGTTTCTTTTCTTGAACTTTCTTTAATCTATAAAATTCTTCTCTATCCATTTCATCCAATTCACCATTGATATAAGCAATTGTATTTTCAGTTCTTGGAATAATAACATACTCAATGGCATTGACTCTTCTATTTGTGACTTTAATAACTTCATCCAAGATGATGAATGCAGTTTGTAAAGAAGCTAATTCTACCAGTGTTTCAACAGCTTTTGAATAAACAGATTTTGCTTTTTGAACTTGTTGACCACCTCTACCTAAACCAGTCAATTTAAAATCATTTATCTCATCTTCGATGTAGCTTTCAAATTGTGGTAAATAAACACCACTAACATTTTCTTGTTTTGCTCTAACTTTAAATCTTGCATTCTTGACAGATTCTTGAACTTGATAACCAATATTACCCCCAGTGGCATAAGTAACTTCAGCTAATGAAAAGGCTGCAGTTTGCATGACTCTACCCATTTTTCTTTTAGCCTTTACACAAATTGGTTAGTATTAGACTCCTCAAGTGATAAATTCCCATAAATACTTACATCATCAATACGTTTCGTTATATCTCTAAATCTCTTGGTCAATGCTTCAGACTTTCTCTTCAACAAACTATGACCAGTTTGTGCACCCTTGAGCTTACCCTTCATCAGACCTAAGGTCATACGTGTAGGAAACACTGCTTCTCTGTAAACATCCAAGTTAGCGCTTGTTCTTGTTGTTTATTGATGCAACCATTTCATCTCCTTGAATTGTGTCCAATGGGTCGTTTATCACTCCCAATGGTCCAATTTTTGATGGAAAAAAAATGGCACATGCACATTTACTCACCTATTTTGTGACATCTTGATTTAATACCCTTGTTCTTGATCTTGAAAACAAATATGATGTATTAATTCCAATTGTTGTTCCACATTCAACTTCGTTATTTTGGTTATCAGAAATTCAAAAATACAGCACTTTTTCTCACAAAACGTTTTCGCGCATACTTAAAATTAAATTTAACAAAGCGCTTAAGTTAATAAACAATTTGAACTGAAAAGTAAACAATTTTGAACAAATCAAACCGGTTTTCTTGCTTGTTTATTTTGCTGTTGCTATCAGTTGAACTATCATCATGTCGGAACCAAAGTTGGTCAGAGAGAAAATGGGGCTTGAACTGATTGAAGAAAATGATCTGCCTTATGAGTATCAGATCTTGGAAGGCCCAAACAATCTAACAAACTGGTTACGTTACTATTGGCACAAAGATTCAATAGTAGGCAAATTGTTCGTACTTCAAAGAGCTTGTGATCATTTGAAAAGATCGTATAAGTTATGGATTATGTACTTAGAACATCGTGTCGAATTGGTTGAAGGTTTAAATCCAGTACATTATAAAGAAGAATACCTCAAAGTCAATAAAGAATTTGAAAAATCATTATATTTATTAAACAAAATGCCATTACTTTGGCTCAAGTACTTACAATTTCTAAATTTACAAACAGATGTTACACTGATAAGGAGAAAATACACAGAAGCTTTAAGAACGTTACCTTTAACTCAACATCATATAATATGGCCTTCATACTTGGAATTTGCTGACAAAGTTGGTGGATTAACAGGTTGTAAGGTATATCTCAAGTATTTGATTTTTAACCCAGACGAAATTGAGTTGGTACTCAATAGATTGATCCAATGGAAAGATATTCCAAATAGTTTGATTGTATTCCAAAAAATATTAGATGATCCATCATTTGTCTCAAAAGAAGGTAAATCACCATTAGAACTTTGGTTGGAATATTTAGATTTATTAATATCATTCAAAAAGCCTAATAAATCACATGATATAACTGTGGAAACTTTTACAAGAAATGGTATGAAATTATTTACGGATCAACAGGGGAAAATCTATGTTAAACTAGCTACGTATTTTATCAAAAGAAGACTGTATGAGAAGTCAAGATCCATCTTAGAAGAAGGTCTCATCACAGTGAAAACCATCAAAGATTTCACGGTAATTTATGATAGTTATGCAGAATTTGAAGAAAGTTATATCAATAAACTAGTTGAGCAAATTCAACACAAAGAAGAATCAAATGAAGATGCATCACACTTAAATAATGAATTGGATTTGAAGCTTGCAAGATTTGAAAAATTAATGGATAGAAGACCATTCCTAATCAGTGATATCAAACTTCGTCAAGATTCAAACAATGTTGATGAATGGCTTCATAGAATAACTTTGTTTAATCCAGAAAACCTGGGAGATATCTTGAATACATATGTCAAGGCAATCACCACAATTGAACCATATGAATCAAGTGAAGGACTTTCAAAAATATGGATCCAATATTCCAAAATTTACGAAGATAATGGAGATTTAAACACTGCAAGAACTATTTTAGATAAAGCTGTCAAAGTTCCTTTCAAAGAACCTGAAGAATTGGTTAATATTTGGTTAGAATGGTCAGAACTGGAATTAAGACAAGACGATATCGAAAAAGCTTTGAAAGTATTGGAAGTTGCTACAAAATCACCTTTAAAATCGAAGATTGACTATAAAGATGTTCATTTACCAGTTCAAGCTCGAATTCATAAAAGTATAAAGCTATGGTCATTTTATTTAGATCTTGTGGAAAGCTCTGGTGATATTCAAGAGACTTGTCGTATTTATGATCGAGTTTTTGAGTTGAAGATTGCAACACCAATGATTGTGGTAAATTATGCAAACTTTCTTGAAGAAAATCAAAGATTTGAAGAATCATTTAAGATTTATGAACGTGGAATTGGAATCTTTAGTTATCCCACCGTTTTTGAAATTTGGAATATTTATTTAACAAAAGCTTTGAAAAGGAACTTGAATGTTGAAAGAATAAGAGATTTATTTGAACATGCACTAGATGAATGCCCTGATAATTTGAGTAAAAGTATTTATATCCTTTATGCAAATTTTGAAATTGAAAATGGATTGACTCAAAAGGGGTTCAAGATTCTACAAAAAGCTATAAATAGAGTTTCCAAAGAATCTATACCAGACCTTTATCAAGTTTTAATATCACAAACCCAAAAATTTAATGGTTTAATTGCAACAAGACCAATCTTTGAATCAGCAATTGAAAAAGTTCCAGAAACACATACAATTGATCTCGTCTTACAATTTGCTACAGTTGAAACAGAATTGAAAGAATTCAACAGAGTTCGTGAATTGTTAAAATATGGTGGTTTACTGAAATCACCTCTCAAAAATGTTAAATTATGGGAATTCTGGAATGATTTTGAAATTCAAAATGGTAATAAGGATACTTTCAAGGATATGTTACGTGTTAAAAGAGAAGCCATGGATCAATTCAATACTGATATTTTGAACTCTTCAGAATCTATTGGGTTTGTCAAATCAAGTACGGGACCAAAAGTTTCTTCAATCAATGCCAGTGAACCTGTTCAAGAAGAACAGAACCCAGATGCCATTGATTTAGATATATAGGTCTTTAATGAATATTACATTTTGTATTATAAGTATATATTGTATGGTATGTATTAAATAATTAAGTTAAATTGGATAAATAATTATGCGATATATATGAATTGTATCATTTTGGTGCATTATTATCAACCCAATCTTGAGTTGACATTTGTGATAATCTACTTAAAGCTCTTGCGAAGGCAAATCTTTCTTCATCTAAAGTACCAAATAATTGAGCTTTTTTAGCAATTTTTTTACTGAACCCATGTGTTTGAACTAAATCATCATCTTCAAAACTTTCATCAATTTCCTCAGAATTCTTAGGGGAAATACTTAACTCATATGCACTTCCTTTTATATCTTCAGGCTCGACAAATAAATCTTCAAAAGGTGCTGGAACAGTCACTGATAATCTACCATGATTATCATAAACAGCATCCAAAAATGTAATGAATCTTCTGACTTTATCTCTAACATTTATAGATAAGTACGGGATATCTGTGATTATAAAAGCATTGAAAGATGTTGCTAATGAAAGATAATCACCTGCAGCTAATGGACTACCACAAATTTCTTCAAATGTAAATTGTGCAACATATGGGGGCGAACCTTTTGGAACTTTCAATTTTCTACCCCAAATTGTCAATTCTATATCATTTTCAGCTTTGTGTCCTTGAGAAAAGAATTCATACCATTGTTCAACATGTGCTGCAGCGGCGGCTTGTGAAGCTTTACCAGTGAAAGGAACACCAGGTTTTGGATAATAATAAACTGATGATATTGGTTTTGGAACTTTTCTGTAATCAGTTGGAGAGTTCAAATAAATCACTTCAGTTCTTTGTTTTAGTAATTGAATGCACGGAATGAAAGATTCTCTTTGGATACCATTGATATATAAATCATCTGGTGCTCTATTTGAAGTTGCGAAAAGTACTAATCCATGATCTGGTCTAAGAGATCTCGTCAATAAACGACGTAATAACATCGCATCTGCAACATCTGTAACTTGGAATTCATCAAAACATAACACAGTAGCTTCTTGTGCAATTTCTGCAGATAATAAGGGAATTGTATCAAGATCTGAAGAACCATGTTTCATTTTCAATTGATGAGATCGTTTATGTAAGTTTTGCATAAATTGATGGAAATGCAATCTTTTTTTGGGTAAATGTTTTGGGATAGTTGAGTAGAATAGATCCATAAGCATAGTTTTCCCACACCCAACATCACCATATAGGTAAATACCTTTAGGAATAGTTTCATAATCTTTTGAAGTGAATTCAGCTTTTTTATGGAATACATTAGCAAACATTTTAGAAAGCCCAGTTTTCGGTTTCAAATTATCTGGATTAGGCGTATCCACTATCTGTGGTTGATATCTTGTCAATTGTTCGTGTAAATCTCCCAAAGATGCTATGATACCTCTTTGATATGGATCATCTCTTAGTTTACCCACCGAGACTAAACGGTCATATTCCTGAAGTGGAGTTCTTCCTTGAGCATTGAGCACTCTAGTAGTAGAGTGGAACAATCTTTTCCCCAGAAGTGTATGTATTCTAATCATATCATCCAACTCTCCCTGTATATATTCCTTCAAATCCCTACCTCTTCTTGTCAATTGAGTTTGAATCAAACTAAAAGTTGAAATAATTATACTCATTCGCTTTTAAGTTCCACCACTAAAAAGAGACCGGTTCCTGATCCGATCGGCTCCCGGGGACCATTTCCCTAATGAGATGACACAATTTTAGCAGAAAAACATAAACATAACGAAGGCAGATTGAATGGTGCTTCGATCTAAACAATGAACTACTCTCAAGCCTCGATCTCAGAAACAATCCATTGGTTTCATTTTTCTTCCCTCATTTCCACCGTTGTCTATTGTTCTCAAAATTTTAGTACCAGATTTCTTAATTCGCGGATATCTTAGAAAAATGTCAACAAAACATCAACACAATATCAAAAAGAAACAGATCAGCTGAAAGACAACGGCTGGGGTATCGTTGAAAAAAAGTGCTAGGTAATGGTCAGCTCAGCAATCGCGTCCCTGGACAAGATTTCACTGGACTCCAAGGAGGAACAAGAACACAAAGTGGATTCCCACTACACAGATATCACCAAGGTTTTATTCACACAGGCTCAAAAACTCAAGACCGGTAGTATTATCAAATCACCACATTTTTCGTTGTTTGAAGGAACTCATGCTCTTGAGGTAACAAATAACAAGTTGGACTCAGGTTTAATCAAACTGACTGAGGAAGAACTCAAATTTGATTACAAAAAAGGGAGATCTTTGAATGAAGTATTACAACAATCAGATGCTATTTTAAGATCGGTGTTTGTATGGCTGAACAATTCATCATTACCAGTCACTGTTTTCAGTAATCGTTATGTTGAACAATTATTGGTGAATTACACTAAAGATGTCAGAAATGGCTTAAACAGCTGTAAATTTTATGATTCAAGATATGAGAAAGTGGATGAAATGGCCAGTTTAGAATTACAATTGGTTCATAAGGTTCTTAGATCCGTTGTATTAGGTGTTTTACATTTCGTCAGATTATGTTTGACATTAGGTCAAGCAGGTGTTGTTTATGAAGAGGAAGATATCAATACTCAAAATATGAATTTAGATGTGTTATCCCTTATTGGATCTGATCAAGTTCTCAAAGAGATTATAAACTCAATTAATTTCCTAAGTAAGCATTTCCCAGATTCCAAAGATTCAACGCTTATTACAAACATTCTACAAATATTAAAAAAATTAATTGATCTACCATTTTATTTGAGTATCAAGATTCCAAGAAATTCATTCGGTAAAAATGTTAATACTGAAGTTTTAGATTCATTACTTAAAAACTGTCAAATTATGCAACAAAACATAGATTATTTGAATTCATTACCTGAATTGCCTGGTGCTTTCAGTGTCAAGATTCAAAAAACTTTAGACAATAGATCTCCAACAAGAGATTTGGTCCCACCAAAACAAGAAGACTATAGTTCATTGAATTTATTATTAACAGATCTACAACATATTTTTTATATTAAAGATAGAACAAGTGTGTTGGATTTGAAGAACTACACTTTGAATTTTGCAAATCAAACTCATCACACCATATCTCGTGCATTTTTCCCCTTGTTCTTGATTAGAGATGATCGTACTGTGTTAGGTGTTGAACAATTTTCAAATTTTCTTTTGGAAGACTTAATATCATTTTCATGTTGTGATTCAAATATATTATCAACTGATAATTTAATTGCTAAAAACAAAGTTATTGAATTTATTGATCAAGTTACTATAGTTTATTTTGAATGGTTCAATACAATGAATCAAAACCCATGTCGTCAAAGAACACATTTATCAAGAATGATTCCAATGTTGGATTCTCTTGAAGCAAGCTCGGAAACTTTAGAACTAGAACTAGAAAATGTTTTCCAAATTAAAGATTTATTGATTGATAACACTAATGAAGCTTCAGCTCTGCCAATTACTTCGTGGATTCATTATCAAAAATTAGACGTTATGTTACAAGTGGTCCTAAGAGGGTTTGAATTGGATGTTTATAAAGTGTGGGAATATCATTCGATGTATTGGTATGCAAATTATCTTGTTGATCACATTGAAGCTATCTTATTAAGAGTTGTTCAATGTAATAATTCCAAGATTAATTCGATAAAAGATATGAATAAGAAATTGAAAAAGAAAACTGGAGAGCAAAAACAGAAATTTAAAGAAAAATTACAATTGAAACAAGATTTTATATTACCAAAATTAATTGAAGCAAATGAATCAATTGAAAAATTGATCTTGAAAAATCAAATTATTAGAGAACTTTGTCATTTACAAATATATAATTTAAATGACCTAATCAATAGAGGATTCCTTAAAATCCCAGACTTCCCATTCATTAAAGATGATTCTCAATTATACAATTTAAGAATGAAACCATTTTCCACTGTTGGGTCACCAATAACTCCAAAATATGATGAATACCTTAATGAATCAAAACAAATTAATATATCTAAAGAAAGATCAAATGAATTGAAGAAATCGGTTAATGAACATTTAAAACAATTCTTAGAATTAATTGAACAAAATGATAAATCTGTGGGGATGCAATTAAATCAAAACGATTGGATTAATTGGTTTAAAGAATTACAAAAAAGTAGTATTGGTATTGTATTAACTTCATTAACCAATCAACAAGTATCAAATGACTCCATTAGTGATTATAGACCAATAATTGTATCCACAGGATTTCATAGATATTTCCCTATAGTTAAGTTAGAAAAGAAATGATTATGACTGCATGATAAGCATAAATTCTATAGTACATCTGTATATGTAATTTATAGTAACCCCTAATGTTTAATATCAGCTGACCTACATATAGGGCATCGCTATCCACGTGATCTTTGTAACACCCAAACCTCACCCGGTTACCGACACATAATTTGGTAATAATCGCGGAAATTTTGCAAAACCGACTCTTTTTCAATTGAAAACGTCGCGAATTTCTTTAATACTGAGTCCAAATATCCGCGAAAATCTCAAGGAATCTCGATTCGCGAACGGGAAATTCAACCATCACCAAACAATTTTTCAATTTTTACCTTGAAATACTTTACAACAAAGAGGTTGAATATTCTAATTCACCAACTACAGCATAATCAATAATTCAAAATGCCTCCAAAATTCGATCCTACTGAAGTTAAATTCATTTACTTAAGAGCCACTGGTGGTGAAGTTGGTGCTTCAGCTGCTTTAGCTCCAAAAATTGGTCCTTTAGGTCTTTCACCAAAAAAAGTTGGTGAAGATATTGCCAAAGCTACTACTAAATTCAAAGGTATCAGAGTTACTGTTCAATTAAGAATCCAAAACAGACAAGCTGTTGCTTCAGTTGTCCCATCAGCTTCTGCTTTAGTTATCACTGCCTTAAAAGAACCACCAAGAGATAGAAAGAAGGAAAAAAATGTTAAACACACTGGTAACATTGCCTTAGAAGAAATTATTGAAATTGCTAGAACAATGAAAGAAAAATCATTCGGTAAAAACTTAGCTTCAGTTACTAAAGAAATCTTAGGTACTGCTCAATCAGTTGGTGCTAGAGTTAACTGGAAAAATCCTCATGATATCATTGAAGCTATCAACGCTGGTGAAATTGATATCCCAGAAAACTAAACTTTTTAAAATGTTAATATTAATGTTATAAAGGGTCAAGAAAAAAATATAAAAAGCATTTTGGGTTATCATAATTGTAATAAATAAGTTCAACAAATTATAAAAAAAAGGAGTTATCTCAAATTCTTTTTTAATTTTATGTATATTTGATTAAATGGGGTGTTTCGTTTAATGTTTGAGAGTTTTGAAATTTGTAATGAAGTTTTACAAAAAGGGTGGAGTTTTATTCAATGTTTTATTCAATATTTTCAAATTTATCAAGATCAAGATCAAGATTTCAATCAATTGTTTTCCAAATTTTTTGTTTAGTTAGTCTTTTTTTTTTGTTTATTATTTTCTTTTTTACTTTTCACTACAGTTTGCCAACACTCTGGTGCCTAATCAAAGTTAAAAACACTTTGGATCTATATTAGGTTCCTATTTTGGTGCAAACAAGATAAATTTTTTTAGCTAATTTACTCACCAAGATATACTGATTTTTATAATCAATGCTTCGGTTTTGATTCACAAGATGGTTATATTGGTCCATTTCAATAGCTTACATACTTTTTGTTATATAGTTGTTTTTTGTTTATTTTATGTTGGAAAACAATTTGGAGATTAAGATTTTGATTATTTGAAGATGAGATTACATTGATGAAACAAAGCTCTTTACGAGTATTGTAATCATCTTATGCTCTTTAGTAATTTGTAATCTTGTGTATAATCAATTTATGTTTTATCTCGTTTATTATTCTAGTATTTTTTCAGATTCGTTTATATTGAATGGTAATATGTTCCCATCTTTTATATGTAACTACAATATAACAATCTTAATATTGAAAATGTATATTTCATCGAAGTCAAGCATGATTGGAGCATCTTTGCAAACGCACACAAACCATGGTCTCTTTAACGTGACTGAAGAGCTAATAATTAGCTCAACTAATTGGCTGATCTATTGAATTGTACCTAGTATACCCCTTATTTTAACGATCAGAATCCAGGTCACTGAATTCAACAATCCAACTTTATTGATTTGGAATTGACATGAGTACCGATGTGTTCACACACGGACAACTTTATGTAGCTCTTAGTAGGTATGTTAACATACATAGCACAAAAAGGAAGATTCGACATAGCATAATGCCAAAAAAATTTCTTTCTTTGTTTAAATTTTGAAAGTTGAAGCTTTTTTTATCAATCAATTACAGAATTCGCGAAGATCATTGATTGTGAATTGCGGGAAAACAAATCAAAACAAACCAAAACAAATAACAAGAATTGGTTCCAATCATCTCCTAAACTCACTCTGATTACACTCTAAGATGTCTGATTCAATTGGTATGCTTATTCTGAACTATTTCATCTTTCCCCCTGGCTCATTTCACTAACAAACAATCTCAGATCGTGTTTTCGTCAAGGCTATCTCTACTATTCGTGCATTATCAACAAGATCAGGATATGGATCCTTACCAAGACCTCCAGTGGAAAATCGTATAAGGCTTTATGGTCTATATAAACAAGCAACAGGTATGTGATTTGATACTTTCATTATTTAACTTCTTGATAGAAATGAACCAATATTAACATATGTTATAGAGGGAAATGTTGAAGGTATAATGGAAAGACCAACAGGATTTAATCAAGAAGATGAATCAGCTCGTAGGAAATATGATGCATGGAAATCTGAAGAAGGAATATCCAAAACTGAAGCTAAAAGACGTTATATTGCATTTTTAATTGAAACTATGAGAACTTATGCAAGTGGTACACATGAAGCAAGAGAATTATTAAATGAATTAGAATATTTATGGGATCAAATTAAAGAAATCATACCAAGTCCTTCACCTCCTTTAACTCCATTACATACATTTCCAAGTAATGTTGCTATTGCTGGTGGTAATGGAGGTTCATTAACTGGAAGTCTTTATGGTGATTCATTCTTGATGGATGATAGAAGTGCAATTTTAGGTTATCATTCAAATAAATCAGAATTAAATCTAAGTAAAGATGTTGCAATTCTGAAAAAAGAAGTTGGATTAGCCCTTAGAAGGATTAATAATGAATTGAACCAAATAAATCAAGCAAGATTTAATACTAATGGTGGTAATAATGGCTCTAATTATGATGATGAGAATGATGATAATCTATGGCGTGGTTATAAAATCATAAGGAAATTAACAAAATTCTTATTTAAATTCTTGGGAAACGTTTTGAAAAGATTAATAATTGATCTTGTTATCCTTATAAGTATTATAAAATTCATTAGATATAAGAATGGATTAGATGTTAATTTATCAACAACTAATTCTACAAACAATGGAATCATCAATAGATTTCTATTTGGTATTTTCAAATTGTTGAATAAAGTTAATTTGGTTAATTTCAATAGATTATATATTGAGATTGATTGAATTGTTTATTTATTAATATATATAACGTTACATGATGATTTTCCTTGATTGTAGTTTATTTCACCCATTATAATTAGCCGCCAGAGTACAATTCAATCACAGCTCAATACTATATTTCAAAAGATCTTTGATAAGTTGATCTTATTATAAGATCTTAATCGGCACCGCTTGGTAATTTAGATCTAAATATATTATTGAAAATTAGCCGCCAACCACAAAAATCCAAAATATTATATTTATATAAAAGCTGGCACTTTGCCACTAATTTTTTAATTAATTCCACTAATTAACTGATATCATATAATGATTGTCGAATATATGGGTAA
>NW_011887503.1:0-2991 GCF_000313485.1 Hansenula ciferrii | reverse complement strand
GTATATATAAACGATTGATAGCAAAATATTTATTAGCAAGTATAATATGATAATTTAATCATATTAGAACTGAAGTTGTATAATAGTGAAAGCATAAATAACTAGCAAAAATGGATGATTTGATGATTAACTCACTCAATGAATAATCTCTAATTTTTCTTTTTAATTAATTGTGTTTTCTAATCCCAAAACCAAAACAGTTCTTGAAGGAATATAAACTTGTAAAAAGTTTTTTCTATTATTCCAAGCTAAATCAGTTGTGAAAAATCTTGAAGCTTCATTATCAACACGACCATGACCACCATATTGACTATCATCTGAGTTCAAAACAATACGATAAACACCACCAGTTTCAACACCAACTCTATAATCTGTGAATGATTGAGTTGGATTCAAATTGAAAATGAATAATAATCCAGCTTTTTCATAAACTAAAACTTGATCAGATTCATTCTTAAGTGAAATATAAGTATCTTTTTTATGTAACCAACCATATTTAGATTCTAAATGTTGCATTGCAGCATCAAATTTGTATAAAAATTTATATCTTAATAAATCATCACCTGGTAAATTGAATTGTCTTCTTGCATAATGATAACTATCACCATTATTAGCATTTGGGAAATCTAACCATTCTGGATGTCCAAATTCATTACCTTCAAAATTTAAGTATCCTTCACCACCTAAAGAATGAGTCAATAATCTTATGATTTTATGTAACGATAACCCACGATCAATAACAGGTGTCAATGGTGATAATGTGCTCATATTTGTATACATTTCAGCATCCATTAACCAAAATGCTAAAGTTTTATCACCAACTAATGCTTGGTCATGAGATTCACAATATCCAATAGCTTTTTCTGTATAACGTCTATTGGTTAAAGTATGAACAATCTTATTTATATCCCAATCTTCATCTTTTTGTTCTTTAAGAATCTTAATCCACATATCTGGTAAGGCCATTGCTAATCTATAATCGAATCCAACACCTCCAGCAGATCTTGGTGTACCTAAAGTTGGCATACCTGAAACATCTTCAGCAATTGAAATGAAATTTGTTCCTTCTTCTTTAGCAACCAAATTAATTAAATCATTAGCCAACATCAAATATGTAATAGCTTCATAATCAACTGCAGAATTTTCATGTAAATATTCGTTATAATCACCACTGAATGCACCACCAGCACCAACACCATGATGTAAATAAAGCATTGAAGTAACACCATCGAATCTAAAACCATCAAATTTGTAAACATCTAAATAAAATTTTAAATTTGATAACAAGAATCTTAAAACTTCATATTTACCATAATTAAATAATCTTGAATCCCATAAAGGATGTGAACCTTTTCCACCACTATGGAAATATTGATATTCAGTACCATCAAAGTTATTAAGACCATCATCAACATTTTTAGAAGCATGTGAATGAACAACATCTAATAAAACAACAATACCTAATCCATGAGCAGTATCAATCAATTCTTTCAAATCTTCTGGTGTACCAAATCTTGAACTAATAGCAAAGAAATTTGTAACTTGATAACCAAATGATGCATAATAAGCATGTTCCATAATTGCCATTAATTGAACAGTATTATAACCTAATTCTTTGATTTTTGGTAAAATATTTTGAGTAAATTCTTTATATGAACCAATTTTTGGTTCAGGAGTTGAGATACCAATATGAGCTTCATAAATTCTTAAACTTTCACCTGGAATTGGTCTCTTATTTTTAAATTCATATTTATGTTCAGGATTCCAAAATCTTGCTTCAAATGCAACTTCTTTTGATTCTTTTGGTGGTTGAGTTGCTCTTGTGATCCATGCTGGTAATCTATAAATCCATTCACCAGATGGTAAAACTAAAAGAATTTTAATTCTTGAATCATGAGGAATTGTTCCTTTTGGTAAAGTTATATTAAAGACACCATATTCATCCTTGGTTAATTGATAACGATTTGAACCTTCTGTAGACCAATTATTGAAATCACCAACTAAGAAAGCTTCTTTAGCATTTGGCGCCCATTCTTTATAATTGACATTACCAGTTTTGGAATCAACTTGGAATCCATAATCTTTATAAGAATCAGCAAACTTAACTAAACCACCTTCAGTTTGTTCAAATTTTTGTAACCAATCATCAGCCAATTGCCTTCTCTTAGCCAATTCATTAGCAAAAGGGGTTAACCATGGGTCAGCATCAATGGCTCCTTTGACAGATGGAGGAATGTTTGAGGTAGACATTGTTTGAGTTTATAACAATAGGATAATTTCCTTAGTTGTCTGTGGGTCTTCTTTAATGTTGAACACAGGGGGTAAACTCTTTGTTGTAATTAACCGAGAAGAGATTAATAGAACCAGATAAGCCAGCTTGAGCAATTAAATGGTAATGAGTAAATTTATTGCAATTGAATAACAATTAATTATGAAAATGTTATCTTCTTAATTTAATTATTTGTAAAATAAGTAACAAGGTTAAATTCTCTTCCAATTGTTTCCAAAATAATACGATACTCGAAGACAAAGGATGCAGCCCAACACATTTTTTTTGGGGGAGTTTGCGTTGATAGGAAAATCCGAGAAACCAGCAGCATAATTGCCCGCGAAATTATCAAAGAAGATCTACTTACTACTTATAATCAATAGCCTAATTGACAATGGCAGTATCTTCATAGCTTATCTTCAACTATAAGCTGCTGTTGAGAATAGCTTATTTTTCTTTGGAATATCCTTTCTTTAGTTCAATTTCATTCATTCTCTAACTAGTTGTAACTTACTAGCTGATTTTGATACGGTATGGGACGCATATTTTCTGGTAGGAACAGCAAAAAAATATAAGCACTCACGCTGGGGGTCGAACCCAGAATCTTCTGATTAGAAGTCAGACGCGTTGCCATTACGCCACGCGAGCTTTGTTGAAGTTTAAAAAATGACTGAAACCTTGCATTCTTCTGTGATTATGTAAGTGCTTAGTCATCCGATTAC
>NW_011887502.1:0-37669 GCF_000313485.1 Hansenula ciferrii | reverse complement strand
GTAAAGTAACTTAATAGTAGTATATATATATATATATATATATATATATATATATATATATATGTATATATGTTCATTAATTATGTTATTATTATTTACAAGATTCTATATACCCGATCATCCTTGATTAAAACCCTTCTTTTTCACCTAAAACACTAGTAATTGCAACTTCAGTAGTTGATAATAAACTTGTAACACCAGAAGCATTAGTTAATGCACTTCTAATTGTAGCATAAGGATCAATAATACCATCTTCATACATATCAACTAATTCACCAGTTTGAGCATTAACACCAAAACTAAATGATCCATTATCAACTTTACTTTTCAAATGACCAGATTCAATACCTGAATTTTCCAAGATTTTAGTAAAAGGTGAAGCTAAAGCAGATTGAACAACATTTATACCTAATTTTGTATCAAATGATTCATTATTAAAATCTTGTTTTTTCAAATGGAAACTAGCTTTTAATAATGCAACACCTCCACCTGGTAAAAATCCACTTTGTAAAGCAGAATAAGTTGAATTTAAAGCATCATCTAGTCTATCTTTTTTCTCTTTAACTTCAAATTGTGTAACACCACCTGGTTTTATAATTGCAGCACCTCCTGTTAATTTTGATAATCTAATTTTTAATTGATCATAATCAGAAATTGAAGTTTTATCATCTTCAATTGCATTTCTAATTAATTCAATACGTTCATCAATCTTAGATTGTTCACCATTACCACCAATTATAGTAGTTTCATTTGGTGAAACAGTAACAGAACTTGCAGAACCAAAATGATGTCTTGTAGCTGTACTTGCAACATCACCAGCCCCGGTATCAACAATCTTGGAACCTGTCGCAGCTTCCAAGTCTAAGAAATATTGATCTCTATGAGCACCAAAACCTGGTGCTTTAACAGCAATTACATTAACTTGACCTCTAACTTTATTTAAGATTGAAATTGCTAAAGCATCACCAATCATATCTTCAGTAATGATTAATAATGAACGTTTAGCTCTTTGTGCATGACTTAAAGTTGGTAATATTTGTTGAGCATTTCTTAATTCACCTTTATGTAACAAGATTAAAGGATTTTCTAATTCAACTTTAGAACTTGGTTTTGATAAATTACCAAATTGTGGAACAATAAAACCTCTATCAAATCTTAAACCTTTAGATACGATTAATTCATCTTCTAATTTATTACCACTTTCTATAGTGACAATACCATCTTTACCAACTTGTTCTACGGCTTGAGCAATTAATTCACCTAATTTTTCATCACCATTTGAAGAAACAACAGCAATTTGTTTCATTTGTTCATTACTTGTGACTTCTTCTTTTTGAGTTTCCAAAAATTCAATGACTTTATTGATTGCTAATTGAACACCATTTCTAACTTCAGTTGGATTAGCACCAGTACTTACATGTCTTAAAGAATTACTTAGGATATTATAAGCTAAGACAGTGGAAGTTGTAGTACCATCACCAGATTCTAAATTTGATCTATTTGTAACATCTTTTAATAATTGACAACCCATATTTTCGAATCTATCTTCAAAACTTAATTCTTGAGCTATACTATAACCATCTTTTGTGATTTTTGGAGCATTATATTTTTGTTCCATAAGAACATTACGACCTTTTGGACCTAAAGTAGCAGAAACAGCCTTGTAAACTTTTGAAGCACCTTGTAAGACTGCGATTCTAGCACTGTTGGAGAACTTGAGCTCCTTGTGGACTGTCTTGATCCCTCTTCTACCCACCAGGGACAGGGTTTTCTGAGCACGTAGCATCCTAATTGACAGCTTGATCTCTTTGGCGGTTAAACTGATATTTTGATATTTTGATTCTCTTTATTAAATCAAGATTTCATTTCCAGATTCTTCTGACAAAAAAAAGATGCTGGCGGAACCGAGTGGAAACTCATAAATTAACTATGGAAAAACTAATCAAAGACACAATTTGTATGAGAAGATCAGTACTTTTTAGTACAAGTGCCACACTGAACAATGTCAATGGATTGGTTGTTATTAGTTAGTGATATCCATTGATACTCATCAGACCCAGTGTCCTTTTGGAACGAGTCCAGGGTCTTTTTTCTGGTGAAGTTCAGTGGAAGAAGCTTTCTTCAAGAAGGTCTTTCGAACTCTATAGAGTCGCCGGCACAGATCAAGACACACATCAGTGATCAATTGCCTCGTCATAAGGGCTGGCTAGACAAGAATGTGTCTGTGCTAGTAGTATAACAGGGCATACAATTGTATAGAACAATAGAACTTGTATATACTTAATTAGTATATGATAGACCAGGGCTTTTAACCATTGGTTATTTCAATATAGTAAGTACAATTCATTCTTAGTTTTTATCAACAAACATCTTCTGTAGAGAATCAAAACTCACAATGGTTTCTAAACTATCATTCAAAGGTGATAAACCCAAAACCAAGAAGAAAACAGTCAAAAGAACAACGAGACCAATATCAACAAAACCAGACATTGATGTTCCATTAATTGAAAATAGTTGGACATCAGCTACAACATTTACAGATCTTAATGGACCTTTAATCATAACAACTTATGAAAGATCCAATGATGATTATGAACATTTAACACAGCAACCATTAGTATTAACACCTGATATATTAGGTGATATACGTCCATCAAAAGAAGTTCGTATAGTTGATCAAACAGAAACTATAAATTTTGAAACTGATGATATAGATCCATTAGTTTATCATGCAAATATTCATAAAACTGAACCTGGTGATGTTCAACAAGTTTTCCTTGCCACATCCGTTGCATTTGCTACATTAGGTGGTGATGTGAATCCTAATAGAACTAAACTTGCATTGAAAACACCATCTGATAAATATTTATCTTTGAATGATCAAGGTGATGTTGATTGTAAAAATGAAGCTATTGGACCTTATCAAATTTTAGAATTTGAAAAACATGTTATATCAAAAGAAGGTGTTTGGTTTAAGATATGGAATGGTAACAAAAGATTGTCATTATTGAAAAATGAGGATAAATTTCAATTGAAATTCAAATCAAATGATCAAGATGATCAAATAATATCAGATTTATTTGTTATAAGAGTTCAAACAAAAAATTCTACAACGGGGAAAAGATTATTACGTGAACATGAAGAATCTAAAACTTTAGGATCAGATTCTATAAGTTTATCAATTAGAAATGCAATAAATTCATTACAAAAATCAGGAATTGAAGTTAATCAATCTACAATTCAAAGACTTAAAAATGCAGCATTAAAAGGTAAATTAAATGAACAATTAATCTTGGAAAGATCAAAATCTAAATCAGATACAAGATGTTGAAAGATCTTCTTATGATAAATCATAATATTGTTGAGTATCTTCACCAACTTGTAAAGTACTTAAAGGATCATTTGAATCTAAAGCAGATCTTGGATATAATGCTTTAACATTGGATGATTTATTAAATAATGGTAAAATACCATCACAAATTAATGAAATCCCATTTGTTTCTTGATCACTTGGTAATATAACATCAGCAAATTCTTTAGTTGGGAAAATAAATTCATTAAATTCAGGTCTTGCAGTATTTATATAATGTTCTAATAAATCACCTAATGGATTTTTTTTTTGTAATACATCTTCAGAAATCCATCTTGATAATCTTGTATCAGCATCACAATCAATAAATAATTTCATTGTAGCTAAATTTCTTAATTCTTTATTATATAATGAATATAATCCATATATTAAAATCAATTTCTTTGAATTAGATTTTAATTCAATTTGTTCTAAATCATCTAAGACATCATCAAATCTATATTTAGCAGCTCCTTTAGAATTTTCGTCTAATTCTTTCCCAGTTTGTACATATGTATCCAAATCTAATGATTCAACTTGAATTGAAGTTGATGTATTTTCTAAAATTGTTGATTTTATTCTTTCACAAACTGTTTTCTAAGATTAAACATGTTAATATAAAAGATCATTTCTTGACCTGGTTGAGAAATACTCACTTTTCCTGCAGCATGTCCACCACCAACAAGGATAATAACTGAATCACTACCCATATTGAACCTATTTCTTCTTGATAATTATCCTTTTTGCCAAAACTTTGAAACGAGTATTAATGAAATGATCTTACAAGTATAAAAGAAAAAAATATTTTGAGTGTGTCCCCGTTAACAAAAGTATAAAATTTTGGCGTCAAAAACCAAAAAAATTAATTACTATCAATTAAAGATCTTGATCAAAGTTCATAACTCATAAGCAAGTACAAAAGTATTGAAAGATGGATTTTGATAGAGAAAGAGATGCTGAATTGGAGTTCAAGACTTCCAAATCAGTCCAAGTTGTATCTTCATTCGAAGAAATGGAATTGAAAGATGATTTATTAAAAGGTATTTATGGTTATGGTTTTGAAGCACCATCTGCAATTCAATCAAGAGCTATTATGCAAATCATAAGTGGGAGAGATACTATAGCTCAAGCTCAATCAGGTACTGGTAAGACTGCTACTTTTTCAATTGGGATGTTGGAAGTTATAGATTCTAAAAATCGTGAAACTCAAGCTTTAGTATTAAGTCCTACAAGAGAATTAGCTATACAGATACAAAATGTTATAAAAGCATTAGGAGATTATATGAATGTTCAATGTCATGCTTGTATTGGTGGTACTAATGTTGGTAGTGATATTAAAGCATTATCAAAAGGTCAACATATTGTTAGTGGTACTCCTGGTAGAGTTTTAGATATGATTAAAAGAAGAAATTTAAATACAAGAAATGTTAAAATGTTAATTCTTGATGAAGCTGATGAATTATTAAGTAAAGGTTTTAAAGAACAGATATATGATATTTATAGACAATTACCTGCTGGGACACAAGTTGTTGTTGTTAGTGCTACATTACCAAAAGATGTTTTAGAAATGACTTCAAAATTTACTACAGATCCTGTGAAAATTCTTGTTAAAAGAGATGAATTAACATTAGAAGGTATTAAACAATATTTTATTGCTGTGGAAAAAGAAGATTGGAAATTTGATACACTTTGTGATCTTTATGATTCTTTAACTATAACTCAAGCTGTTATTTTTTGTAATACCAAGAAGAAAGTTGATTGGTTATCTGATAAAATGAAAGAATCAAACTTCACAGTAGTAGCAATGCATGGTGATATGAAACAAGATGAAAGAGATCAAATCATGAATGATTTCCGTCTTGGTAATTCACGTGTTTTAATTTCCACAGATGTTTGGGCAAGAGGGATTGATGTTCAACAAGTTTCTTTAGTTATAAATTATGATTTACCAAATGATCGTGAGAATTATATTCATAGAATTGGTAGATCTGGTAGATTTGGTAGAAAAGGTGTTGCAATTAATTTTGTCACAAATGAAGATGTTCAACCATTACATGATATTGAACAATATTATAGTACTCAAATTGATGAAATGCCTGTGAATATCAATGATATGATGTGAAGTTAATAGATTATGAATATGATAATTTTTTTTTGCTTCCAAAGTATTTTATTGTAGTTGTTAAAGTATTGATTCTAATTGTTGTGATCTTAATTTATAAAGATCTGCTAATTTCCTGATATAGTTCAAATCTTTATCAGGTTTTAATGAATCGAAATTTTCTAATTCAGCTCTTGTTGTATTTAATGATATTCTCTTTGTCAAGTTTTTATCATCAATTGAAACATTCATTATTTGTAAATCTGGCGTAAGTGATTTATAACCAATAACCTCATCACCATTTGAATCCATTTCCAATACAATTGCTTCTTCATCTTCATCAAGTTGGTTTTCTAGGTCATAATGATCATCATCATCTTGGAACACATATTTGATTTCTGGATAATAATTTTGGGATGATGAGAAGACATTTCCATAAGTACTAGTACTTGAATTCCCATGATGATCAGAATTTGTTTGAGGAGTCAATAAAGAATTACGTCTTGTATTATTGAAAGTTTGTTGATTCACCTCAGACTGGTCTTGTACAATGACAAAGTAAGGTAATGCTGATTTGTTCCAATGTTCACTCATATTGTGCTTACTTGAAATGTCGTGTATGTGTTGGATAATAAAGAACTGTTTACTGTGGTTATCTATCATATACCAAAAAAATGCGCGACTAAAGTATCAAAGAATCACTACAATTGAACAATATTTGGAAAAAGAAGAGGACATACAATCAAAAGGGATCCAAGGTATGAACGAGGAATCACACTTTCAATTAAAATGTAAATTTGTATTCATGGGATCAATCTAAACAACCAATTGCCTGTTTTGCAAAGCAAATTGAAGTGGTTTGTTGATCGAAATAGGTGATATCAGTAACATAATAATAGCTTTTGAAGAATTTAAGGGCGCACAAACGGGTAAAGCCATAAAACGAAAACAGCTATCTGAGATTTCCTGCAAATGGTATAATTACATGTCAACTACTAGAACTGAAAGCTCTAACGTAACCAAATTAATATAATCAAAATATTGTTTAAACTATCGCTGAGTTTTGAGGTTGTAAATTTTTTCAAGCCAGGCCGGTGTTCTTTTTTTCGCTTCAGAGCACACACAATATTTCTACAAGTTGCCTAAACAAAATTGGACAAACTTCGATTTATATCATTACCATCTATTGTAAAAAAAGGCAAAACTATCATAACTTATGAATGGATCCATAATCATGACCATAATAAAGTCAACAACTTCCAACCTTTCAATTTAGTTGGTGGATCTTCTGGATTATTCTTTATATCTTCAAATAAAGGTTGTAATTCAACTTCATGAGATCTATAATATCTAGTTTTTTTATAAAATTTCCAAAAAGTATATAGACCAATAGTTAATGGTATAATGAAATAAGAACCAAAAAAACTTGCCATATCAAATTTACCTTTAACAAAATTCTTAAATCCACCAGTTAATAATAATATTAATGAAGCAATACCTGAGACCCATGCTGCTTGAATACCAAATTTAAATTTATGTGGTAATTGATCTCTTGAATAACCTTGAGCTTTCATTGCCCAATCCATATGAATACAATTTGCAGATATGAAAATCCAACCAACTAATAAATTTGCAGAAGTTAAAGATTGAAACCAATTGAAAACATTAGCAGCATTTTTAGAAACATTCATATAAGCTAATGGCATGAAAATTGCAACAAATATTGTACCAACCCATGGTAATCCTCTTTTATTAGTTTTTAAGAAAATTTTTGGTGCTTGACCTTTAACAGCAAGTGCAAATAAAGTTCTTGATCCATGAATAACAGACATATTCCCAGTACTGAAAGCAGATGTTAAAACAGCGGCATTGATAATATGTGGTAATATCTTAATATTTGCATTTTTTATAGCAACAACAAATGGTGATGAAGTTGCATTACCTGTAGAATTTGCAATTGCTTTATCATTTGGTGAAACAATTAAAGTTAAACAAAAAGCAGTTAAAATCATCATAATGGAAACTCTATAGAAAACACGTTTACAAGCTGTAAACACAGTTCTTCTTGGATTTTTAACTTCTGCAGCTAATGATGGAACTGTTTGAACACCACCATATGAATAAACAACACCTGATAAAACTTTCCAAAATCCAGCAAATTTACCCAAATTACCAGTTGTAAGATATTCTTTAAAAGGGCCTGGATCTTTCCAATATCTAAATCCAATAGTTTCATGACTTGGTCCACCACCTGAAGTTATAATAATAGAAACAAGTATTAAACCAATTAATAGAGTCATCTTGATCAATGCAAAACCAAATTCAATTTCACCATAAATTCTAACATCATAAGAATTACAAGCAATAATTAAAGCAATAATTATTGAAATCCAAACAGCTTGATTAATATCAGTCCAATAAGAAACAATAACAGCAGCTGCACTAATTTCACCAGGCATTATTGCAGACCAAACACTAATCCAACCATAAGCAAAAGCCCAAGCAGGATCAATAAATAATTCAAGATGACGAACAGTAGCAGAAGTAACAGGCATTAATGAAGCGACTTCAGCCATTGCCATTTGATTTAATCCAACAATCAATGCAACAATGCTATAAGCTAATAGCGTACCTAAAGGCCCAGCGGTAGCTAAGATACCACCAGATGAAAGGAAAATACCAGTACCAAAGACACTAACAAGTGCTAACATTTGAATATGACGTTGGTTTAATGATGTTTTTAATCTATGACGATCTTCATTGAAAATGGAACCATTATCAAAATCATTAGCTTTAACATCATCTATTGAACCTTGTTCTAGATCTATTCTATCAATATTATCAACATTGACAATGTAGTCATTTGTCTTTTTATCTATATCACTTGATGAGGACATGGTTAAATAAAATTGTGATTATGATTGATACCAAGAAAGACCAAGACTTAACATGAACTATATTTGTAGGAAAATTCTTGAGATACTTATATACCCGATTTCAAAATTCCCCTGAGCATTGTAAATCATCATTGATATCTGTATACTGGAAAGTATCTTGATCTTCAAAAGTTTACCAGGAAATAATACCTATTAAGGTAGCCAACCGAATCCTTATCATCAAAGTCTTTAGCAACACGAGCTTTGACTATCATTGTTGCAGCCTGTGAAACCTTTGGCAGCATATAGTATGATTGTGGTTCTCCATGATAAGGCGTAATGATACCATAATCCATATCAAAAAAGCATGTAAGTTCCCAATACTGTAACTATATCATCACTGATAAGAACCTGATAACAAAACAACAACAAAACAAAGGTATTAAGATAAACCCATCAACCCCCATTTCTGATCATCATGTCGGCTAATCTAAAGAAAAGAGCACCATGTTTGATCTTGAAACTATAATTTAATTTAACATAAACCGGCTATATTCACTTCTTGATTGTTCTAACTTCTATGATCTGATCTTTATTTGATAGGATAATGATTCAGGGATTTGAAAAAACGCGACTAAATTGTACTCTTACTATGAAAACAATATTGAAAAATTGAATCGAGATACAATATTAAAAGGGATCCAAGGTGTTAACGAGGAATCACACTTTCAATTGAATCTCATGTGTATTGATCTTGATATAACTTAACTTAACCAATTGCTTGTATTTCATAACGTCCGTACTCAATTGGTATTAAAGCGAATTATTCAACACCTATAACACTAGCACACAAACAGAAGAATACTGTGTATATATTTAGGGATAGATCAGGAAAGGAAAACACATAATCAAAATCTCTGCCACCACAATGGGAAATGCCTCATTTAGAATACAGAACGTTTTCAAAAGTTAATGAATAGTAGAATAGTACACTTGAAGGATTCGAATATTCAAAGGATAATATTTAAAATACTTTTGTATTATGTAATAGCTGACACATGAATCACAAGTAAAAATTGTACCAACGAGTGATGACTCCGGAAGCACAACGGTACTATGGGAGTTTGACTCCGGTCATCTGGGGATGTAAAAAGATTTAAATATAAAAAAACCTTTGAATCTCCTTTTAATCGTTAATATATTTGTTTTGAATATGATCTAGGTCTTTTTGGTTCAATCAATTGATTTGGTCTATTCATATACATCCACAACAAAATGTTCAGAAGAGCTTATTCCACAGCTACAGCTAATGGATTAAAGAAAACTCCATTATATGATTTACATATTAAATATGGTGCAGATATGGTTGATTTTGCAGGTTATTCAATGCCTGTTTTATATAAAGGTCAAAGTCATATAGATTCACATAAATGGGTTAGATCTAAAGCTGGTATCTTTGATGTCAGTCATATGTTACAACAAAATTTAAAAGGTGATGATGTTATACCATTTTTAGATAAAATTACACCATCTGATTTTAAAGCTTCAAAACCTTGGGCCAATCAATTAACTGTATTGTTAAACCAAGATGGTGGTATTATTGATGATACTATTGTGACAAAACATGATGATGATAAGAATTTTTATATTGTTACTAATGCTGGTACAAGAGAAAAAGATTTAGAATTTTTCAAAAATGAATCACAACCATTTGATGTTAAATTTGAACAAATTGATAATGCATTGATTGCATTACAAGGTCCATTAGCTTCTAAAGTTTTACAAAACTTCACAAATGAAGATTTATCCAAGATTTACTTTGGTAATTCTAAAATAATTAAAATCCCAGGTTTCAATAATTTAGATATTCATTTAGCAAGAGGTGGTTATACAGGTGAAGATGGTTTTGAATTATCAATTCCTAAAGATGTTTCAATAGAATTCACCGAAGCATTATTAGAAAATAAAGATGAAGTTAGACCAATAGGATTAGCTGCCAGAGATTCATTAAGATTAGAAGCTGGTATGTGTTTATATGGTCATGATTTAAATGATACAATAACACCAGTTGAAGGTGCTCTTTCATGGGTGATTGCTAAAAACAGAAGAGATCCAAATGTTAATAAATTCAATGGTTCTTCCAAAATCTTGGGTCAATTAGCTGATCGTTCATTAGTTAAACAACAAAGAGTTGGATTCACTTCAAAAGGTCCAGCACCAAGAGAAGGTACTGAAATTTATAGTAAAGAAGATCCAGAAAAGAAAATTGGTGTTGTAACATCTGGTTCATTAAGTCCTTCATCTTCTGAACGTATTAATATTGGTCAAGCTTATGTGGAAAGAGGTTATCATAAATCTGGTACTCCAGTATTAGTTAAGATTAGAAATAAATTAAGAGATGCGACAATTGCTAAACAACCATTTATTCCATCAAACTACTACAGAGGATAAACATCACATACAAATCTAATGAAATGAACTTGCCCACTCATCAATTGTAGTATACTAAATCCAAACTAGCTTCTAAAAGTAGTCATTTCCTTCATAGTTTACAATATTTCCTTATAACCCGAGTGCCCATACCAACATAATTCGCGGAAGTCACTGGTTCAAACACGCTCAGAAATTAATTGGTTGAAATCGTTTGAAAATTGACGAAAAATCCAAAAAACCCCCTTGAGAATTTGACCAAAAAAAAAGAAGTGAAAGAACTTGTTATTATTGATAGTTTTAAAATATAAGTGTAACCAACAGTACAATTATCCAAGATGTTCACCAGATTAGGTACCAATGCTGTTCGTACAGCTTCTCGTCAAACAAGGTATGTGGAATCAAAACCTTCCCCTGGTACTGTTTTGCATTTGTTGGGATTAGTGTGGGAATCTTGTTTTCGTCCAAGGAGATTAAAAGATTGGGTGTAACTGAATGAATTGATCCATTGAACAACAACAATTGAAAAAAATGATGAATAAAGATACTAGATTGGATCAATTGAAGTGTAGAATAAGATAGAAATCATAAAAATCAAATATTTATCCCCAACAATTGCCAGTTTTAGGCTTCTTTTTTTAGGTGTGAGATCTTTAAAGTACTAACAAAATTTTATAGAAACTATGCCACTTTACGTGATATTGAAACTCGTTTAAAATCAATTAAAAACATTGAAAAAATTACAAACACCATGAAAATTGTTGCTTCAACAAGATTATCAAAAGCTGAACGTGCTAAAAACACCGCAAGAGTTTATGATGCTGCTGATCGTGAAGTTTATAAACATGCTGAAACTGCAGCTGTTGAATCTGAACAACCAAAAAATTTATTAATTGTTGTTTCATCTGATAAAGGTTTATGTGGTTCTATTCATTCTTCAATCGCTAAAGCTACTAGAAAAAGAATTGCTGAATTAAACAACAATGTTGATGTTGTTGCTATTGGTGATAAAGTTAGAACTCAATTAAACAGAACTAATGCTGATAACTTAGTTTTAGCTTTCAACGGTGTTGGTAAAGAAACTCCAACTTTCACTGATGCTGCTTTAATTTCTGATGAAATTTATCAATTAAGTGATAAATATTCAAATGTTGAAATTTTCTACAATAAATTTGTTTCAGGTGTTTCATTCGAACCAACTATCAAACCATTATTCGATGCTGAAGCCATTGAACAATCACCAGCTTTATCTCAATATGAAACTGATCAAGATGCTAAAGTTCCAGAAACTTTATCAGAATTCTCATTAGCCAATGCTATTTACACTTCATTAGCTGATGGTTATGCTTCAGAAGTTTCAGCAAGAAGAAATGCGATGGATAACGCTTCAAAGAATGCTGGTGATATGATTACCAGATACTCTATCTTATATAACAGAACCAGACAAGCTGTCATTACCAATGAATTGGTTGATATTATTACTGGTGCTTCTTCATTAGATTAGAGGAATATGTCATTTATGATTATAAAAACAATTTAAAATATTCAATTATAAAAAACATCAATTTAGTAGTTATTCTCAGAGAGAAACTATAAATAAAAAACATACAATTATATACATTTTGTTTAAACGAAGAATTAAAACATCCATATAAAATTATAATAAAATGAATTTCATGATATATAAATTTGTTGTAGTTGTTGACACATTTACTATTTTTTGTTGAAGGTGATTATTGCGCAAGGATTTTCGAAAAAAAGCAGGTTCACCTATAAAGAACAAAACAAAACAACGCCAAAGGTCCTTCCTCGTCAACGCTCCATGAAGATATAATCAATTCGACTCGAAATCATGTCATCAAAAGATCAGATCAGAATACCGAAGTCAGCGTATCCCAAGGCATATCCAGAGTTTGATTCCTCGTTTATGGATGATTCGATAGAAGGTGATATCTCATTAAGTAGAGATTTCAACGATGCTGCTAATTCATCAACAACTTTGAATGGGAATATCAACGATTTGAACTCATTAAACTCCAATGATTCATTTGATGATATCTTGGAATCACCAATTTCTTCAAAACAACAATCTACAATTTTCAAAGAACCACAATCCCCCAAACCAAGAGGTTATGAATTCAAATTAAAGAGTTCAAATTGCACAGTTTATTTAACTTATCCAGTAACAAACATCGATATTGATAACTATGGGAAAGTGGATTATGAATTACATACAAAAGAGAACGCAATGGTTGTTATTATCCCAAATTCTAAAGGGTTAAGTGTTAATAATAAGAAATTGGCCGATGCTTACGCTATAAGAACAGGTTGTGTTACCGCTGTGTTGGATGTTTATTTTGGTGACTTCTTAGATCAACCTACTGTTCAACCAAATGATGAGCTAAAAGAGGTTTCTTTTATTGATCGATTCAAAAATTTGACTTTTGAAATGGCGGCTAATGTTAAGATTCAATATTGGATTCAATCACATTCATTTTTTGGCTCGTTTAATGAATCGGATGGTTCTTTCCAATCTACTTCTAATTGGATCACTGTGGAAAGTGCTATTGATGAATTGTTGACAAATCATAAAGTGACAAATGCTGTGTTGATTGGGTTTTCATTTGGATGTAATACTGTTCTTAGATCAGCTGTTGATAATAAAGATGATAGAATTAAAAGTATAATCGCTGTTCATCCATTATTAATCCCCAAGAATGTTTTTGAGCATATCAACAAATCAACGTTTTTGATTACAGGTCCACCTGATAAGTTTTATTCAAATGAAGAACTACAAAAATATAGACAAGATTTGAAAGGTCGTAATGATCCAGATTATAAATATTTACAATTCACTTCCAAAAAGGATATACCTCATGGCTTTGCAATTGCTGGTGATTATCCACCAATGAAAGTTTCGAATTTTCCTACACAAACTGCTCAACATATAACGTCCTGGATTTTGCAACACATTTAAAACTAAGATAATAAGAAAAGAAAATTAGATATAAAAAAAGATAAAAGTCAATAAAAGATAAAATAGATTATTGGTATTTGTGATGTGATTGGTTTAATCAATTGTCTTTATATAAAATGAAGAAAGAAATAAGCTGATGAACAGCTCAAACTTTTGGATCAACTTCTTCAATTTGTCTTTTCAAATCTCTTAAATGCAAAGCAACAATACCAATTGTTATGATTAAGAAAAATGAAAAAGGTGTCCAAGTCATTGCAGCAGCTTTACGACCAACATGTGCCATAACAATATCCATACTTGCACTCTGAACAAGATTCTTACCAGCATGTTGAGCGACATGAGCCCACATTGAACCAAGACCCCAAAGTAATGTTATAGCTGGTGCTAATACCAGATTAATTTTATTAACAATTGTTTTCATTGGTAATCCTGGAACTGTGATATATAATAATGTTAAAAATAAAATCAAAGTCAAAATAATTGTGGCAATTAAAACATATGGATGATTAATTTCATTTGAAAATTCTGATCCTAATCTAACTAAATCAATATCAGTTGAACTTGAATTTGAAGAACTTGTATATAATGGAATTGAAGTTTGACCAAATTGTGATACATTAGATTTTGAAGTACATGTTATATCATCTTTCAAATGAACACAAATACCCATATAACCAGATGTTACTTTTAAACTTTCATAATCAGTTAAATTCTTCTTAGCATAATTTGATTTAATTAATGGATATAATGATGAAGATTTATTAAATTGATATTTAATAAGATAAATTGATGAATAAGTTGAACTTTGTGTCGTTGAACCTAATAAAAGAAATGATAAGAGGAATACTGATATGAATAATAATATCAGCATCATTATACGTGGCATTCTTTTCAATGCAAACCAGACAGTTGTTAAGATCATTTTCGTTGATTGGTAATATGTATAGCTCTTTGTGATGTTTATTGAAAATTTACAAAACTAGAAAGAATAATCTTGAATCAAGGAAAACATTTGCATTTATATAGTATATAGATAGATCATTTTTTCAAAAAACCCATATAAGATACACTGCATATTATTCTAATAAATGTTTTAAATGAGTTTTCAAAGGTGTATGAATACTATAAAGTGTAGTTATATAAATGTTTCAGATATGAAAGACGTTTGGCTAGAACGGTAAGGGGCGCATACAATAACGGTTTCATGAAAGGATCAATCTAAATTTTAATCTTGGTCAAGTATAGTTACTATGAGATAAATTATCTTTGAAGGGCTAGAATTGAAAAAGATTTATTATTAAACACGGATTTCGTAGGATAAATTTGATGTTTTCTTGTTCTAACTAGTTGGGCGGAAAGGTGTATAGTATCATACATGAGATTTGATTAAGAAAACCAATAGAATCTCAAGGAGAGAACTACGATTAAACATCACACCATTTACAGGTATTTGATATATTAGCTACATGATTTGGTATATGTAACTCTTTATGGATACTATATAAATTGCAAGCACTCTGTGTGGTATTTAAACTGCCCTTCGCTTTCAAATAATATTTCATCTTTTTGTAACTGTAATCGATATACTTGATCGAATTAAAAATACATATTTGGGAGCTCTAGCTATAAGATATATGTCAAATACACAAGTGTAATATACTGCTCATAATTTTTAGCTTTATGATTGTATGATACGGCCCTCATAACTAACATAGTAAGATGCTAATATTGTATAGAGTAAGCTTTAAAACCACTATGAGCAATCTTGTCATAGCCAAATGACATCATATTTAACGACAATGACACGATATCAACTACAGTAGCCTCTTGTTGCTACACTTTAATGACCTTTGACACAAAAAAGATCATCCATATTAGGGTTTTCAATGAAGCCTTTATTATCCTCTCGGGATCAACACCCAAAAGCGTATAAGTCCGAAGCACATCAATTTCAATCACAGGTATAAATTCTCAATATTTTGAAGAAACAATAGGTATCAAATATGATCGTCAGAATGACCAACAATGATATATAAAATGACTGATATATTCATTTTTTTCAAGTCTAATAACCATATTCTTGGATACTAGACCAAAAGTATTGACTAATAATGCTGTTTTTCAAATCATTACTTTTGTTAATCACTTTATTAACAACAATCTCAAGTTATGTTCTTGATCGTGAGAACAATGACAATACACTGCAGAAAAGCAATTCATTGTTTAACTCATCTATTTCCATAGCCAATAATTATTCCTCTCTCACATTAGGAGCTCAAGAAAATGTCCATAATACGATAAAGAATGATACAAATATCGTTATTGTCAGTAATGACAATTCAACAAGTTTAGATGAGAAACCTCAACCTCACAACAAATTCTGGGGGTGGCTTGGTAGTCTTGCTAGCTGGGGAGGGAGGGCAGGAAGGGCAGGAAGGTCAGGAAGGTCAGGAAGGTCAGGGTCAGGGTTCTCAGGTAGTTCTGGGTCCTCAGGTAGTTCAGGTAGCTCAGGAAGGTCAGGATTTTCAGGTTCAAGTGGATCCAGTGGTTCGAGTGGTTCTAGGGGTTCAAGTGGATCAAGTGGTTCGAGTGGCTCTAGAGGATCAAGAGGATCAAGTGGATCAAGTGGGTCAGGTGGTTCAAGAGGATCATCTGGGTCTTCTGGTTCAGGTAGTGGAAGTCGTGGTTCTGGTTCATCAGGTAGTGGTTCTGGTGGCTCAGGTATTGGTCAAGCTATAGCTGGTGGAGCTGCAGCAGGGGCCGCTGGTGGAATAGTTTATCATTTTTTGAATGGTAATGATCATGATACTATTAGAACTGCTTATTATACATCGCAAGTTTCAGGAGTTAATCAAAGAATTACCACTGTTCTTAACACAACAGCTAACTCAACAGCTACTAGTTCAGCAAATGGTGCTGCTAGAATGGTTCATGATTTTAAAAGTTTCCCTAACTATGATGGTATTGCTTCATTTACTAGTCCTGTTTATTTAGGATTTGCTTGTTTAATATTTGTTGTTTTCTTTCTGTTATAATTTGTCTTTAGTAATACGGACTTGAATTTACAAGCTATAACAGACGTGTTCTATATATCATGTTACAATTTATTTTTTGATACTTTTATTTGATAATGTATATAAATTTATAATACAATTTACTTTTGTTTGAGATTTCAACATGTAGTACTTTCAGCTCTACGTATATCAGCTTAAAATATAAATCAAACGTAACATCTCCCTTAAAAAAATCTATAAATTAATTACCTAAATAATAATAAATATGTTTTTATATATAACTTAAAATGCAAATACGGTTGTAATTTTAAACCGAAATCAGCAATCATAAATAATTAAATATGATAATATAAATATATCAATGTCTTTCATATAATTCTAATCAAAATAAATCTCAATCAACAGAATCATACAACTTTTGTAAATCATAATTTTCTCTCCAATAAGTCCCCTTTCTCTTCAAGACAACTAAAACAACAGCCCAAAGAACAATCAACGCTGCAAGCATCGAGTACATTGGACCAGGTTTCATACCTTTAATCATTGGTTCAGTAATGAAAACAGCAACAGTTGCAAATATTTGTCTAACAAAATTATTTAATGCAACACCTGTAGCACCACGACCTGGTAGCGAATCAACTAAATAAGTAACAACAGGGCCAATAGTCATCATACTTGAATAACCAAATATAGCAGTTCCAATTAAAGGTGTTACCCAATGAGTATGGAAATGGAAACACCAACCAATGATTAAAAGAGCAATTGGGAATGTAACAACTGCTGAAAAAATATTCCATGAGATTCTTGATTCTGGAGAATAATATCCATTACGTTCTTTATCTTTTCTTAATAACCAGTCTGTCCATTTCCCACCATATATGGATGCAAATATATAACTAACAGAATTTGGAATATATGCAAACCCAATAAATAATGATTTCCATTTATACGGTTCTCTTGCGAATTCATATTCAATAGTCATATTAACAAAATATAAAATCCCAAATGATATTGCTGAGAATGATATAGCTAATGCAACAGGTGGATATTTTAAAAAGACTAAAGATTTTAATGGTTTTAATGTTAGATCAAATAGTTCTTTTTTGAAACGTTCAGTTTTTGTTGGTTTATGATCTAATTCTTTTTGAATTTCTGTTTTGATTTTTTCTAAATCATTTGATTTGATTTGTGCAATTCTTTCATCTCTTTGTGAAGTTGTAATTCTAAATAATTCTGGAGCCATAGTTTCTTGGGGTTGACCTTCAGAATTGATATCAAAAGTTGATTGATTTCTATTTGAAACTCTTGAAGCAATTCTTTCAACTTCTAAATTATCATCAGTTGATGATGGTGATGGATTTTGTTTTTCATTACTATCTTCGGATGCAGAACTTTGAGATTCTTCATCACCATTTGATTTTCTATTTTGTCTTTCAGCTAAAACTTTTTTAACAATTTCTTTATTATCCTGGGTACGTAAAGTTTCTGGTAATACAATAATAACCATTATATCCAAGAAAACAGCCATTATAACTAAAAACCATTGAGTAGATCTCCAATTCCATCTAGTCAATAATAATGACCCAATAATAGGACTTAATAATGGAGCCATCAAAGGACCCAAGTAATATAAACCTAAAGCTCTACCTCTTTGCTCTGGAGCATAAATATCTGATATTGTACCAGCACCAACACTTTGAACACTAGCAGAGCATCCACCTGCCAGGACTCTCATTCCAATTAAAGTATTAATATTTGGTGATAGGGCACATCCAATACCAAATGCAACATAAAGAGTAAATGAAGAAATATAAACAGATCTTCTACCAAATCTTTCACTAAATGAAGACCACCATAATGGGAAAACACCAAGTGATAATAAATAAATACCAACAGATATATTAACCATAATTGTTGTAGTTTGTAAATGTTCTTTAATATCTTCAATAGCTGGTAAAATGATTGAAGTACCCATAGGACCAATCATTGCTGAAAATGCAACCATAAATACTATAATATATTTTAATCTTTCAGGATATTCTCTTGCATCTTTAAATTCTGGAATTAATGAGAATTGTGCTAATAATCCACGACGTTCTTTTCTTGGTCTTTGTAATGATCTATCAGCCAATACTGAACCATTAGTTGTAGTTTTCTTATTCATAGTGGATGTTAATTGAACAGGATCTTGTTGTTGTCCCTCCTCATCATCTTGATTATTTGATTGTGAGGTATTTAATGATAATTCAGAAAATGAATCATGGAAAGATGAGTTTCGACTATGTTGAGCATGAGGAATATAAGGTTGATCTTCTTGAGCAGCAGGGCTTTGTGAATTCTCTTGAGTATATGCTTGAGGTGGTTGTGTATTGTATTCTAAATCAGTAGTTGAACTTGTGATTGATTCATTTGAATGTGTGATATAAGGTTCTTGAGGCATAATGTTGAAAAGTTTTCATGTATATATGAATATGAGGTATGATAATAGTAAATAAATGAACACTTATGACAGTGTAAACATTCTAATTATCCAATATATTAATCAAATCAACCTATAGTCATCTATATTTCCAAAAGGGAGAAATTAAGCTGTTTAAAAACCTTTTCAAATATAATGATAAAGTTCGTTTTTAGGTATATCGCCGGGTCTAGGAAGTATGCTTCCGAGAGACTCAGTATCCCTCACGAGACCCATTCACTCGACAGAGACTACATAGTTAACCAAAGACTTTACCCATATGAGACCTCTTTTCCTTCGGAAGTGTGTTGATAGTCTCAGAAACCACCGGAAAAACAACAATCACTATGAATCATTTTGCCAGTGGACCGTTTCCAGACTCGATTTTAACACATTTAACTTTATAGATTAGCAAAAATCTATTGAATTTCGACAGGATAAAAGGTTTAAAACGTGGTAATAAGCTTAGTGTTTCATAGCCATCTTGTTGTAGTGTAAAGTATGGTTTCTAAAGTGACATTTTCCTGAAATTTGAATAGGTTTTGGTAGAATTGTACTATAGAATATTAAAAGAATCGCGCAAAGGAGTCAATTAAGCTTCAAGCAAACATATGGTTGAGTATAAAACAAGATGCTAAGATTTAATCTGACGCATCGAAGCAGGTTGAATAAACTTTAAAACAGTGTGCTTTCACTTCTGGAACCCTTTGAACTTTAATATCATAGCAATATTCTCAACTCTTCTTTTCTTAACTATGTGTTAATTTGTACAGAGTCTCAACGGTCGACTGTTTTTCATATAGTGGAGTCAGAAAAAAATCGAGAAAAAACATGTCAAGTTGAAAAATTATTATTATACGGATAATCTTTAAACTTTCTATAGTATTTAGGTTATTCTACTTGATCCCTGAATTTAATTATCTAAAGGAAAGACTAATTTCACAATCAAGATGCCTAACCAAGAACCAACAATTACAACTTCAACTTCAAATGAAATCGATATCGATTCTCATGATAATTCATTACCAGTTGTTAAAATCTTAGGTACTGGTGGTACTATTGCTTCAAAAGGTACTACAAATACTCAAACTGCTGGTTATAAAGTTGATTTAAATATTGAAGATCTTGTTAAATCAGTTCCAGATTTAGCAAATATTGCACATTTAAAATATCAACAAATTGTTAATTTAGATTCAAAAGAAATAAATTCAACTCATTTATTATTATTACATCGTGAAATTAAAAAATCTTATTTAGAAGAAGGTATCAAGAGTTTTGTTATTACTCATGGTACTGATTCTTTAGAAGAAACTGCATTTTTCTTAGAATTAACTGTTAGTTATCCAGATATTGTTATTGTTATTACAGGATCTATGCGTCCACATTCATCAATTTCATCTGATGGTTCATTTAATTTGTATCAAGCAGTTGCTGTTTCAGCAAATGAAAAATCAAAAGGTAGAGGTGTCTTAGTTGTATTAAATGATTCAATTGGTAGTGGGTTTTATATTACCAAATCAAATGCAAATTCTTTAGATACTTTTAAATCAATTGGTCAAGGTTATTTAGGTAGTTTTGTTGATAATGAAGTTCATTATTATTATCCACCATCAAAACCTTTCCCAAAATCTCTAAGTTTTGAAATTGATTCAGAACGTTTAACACGTCTTTTACAATTTAGTTCAAATCCAGATTCTGCTAAAAGAAGACATGAATTCCCAGAAGTTACCATCTTGTATAATTATCAAGGTTTCAATCCACAATTAATTGAATTAGCAGCTCAACAAATGGATTCAAAAGCTCTAGTGTTTGCATGTTCCGGGGCAGGTTCATTAACTGATGAAACTAATGAAATTTTAAAATGGGTTTGGCATAAATATAACATCCCAGTTGTCTATTCTAAAAGATCAATGGATGGTACTGTTCCAAGAGCTTCATTACCAAAAAATGATAATGGTGAAGTTTATAAAGGTGCTATTGCAGGTGGTTATCTAAATCCACAAAAATGTCGTATCTTGTTACAATTAGCTTTGAATCAAGGTTATAATGTTAGTCAAATTAAGAGTATTTTCGAAAGTGGTGGTATCTATGGTGGTTAGATTCCATTTCTTTAATAAATATTTTCCCTAGAAGGTGTTTTAATTCAATAGTTTTGTTAGAAGTTTAAGTTCTTTTGTAGTTCTTTGTAGTAGTTCTAACTTCTTTGTAGTTCTTTATGTGTCATTTTGAGTGCCCTTTCAAAGCGTATAAAAAATCAACAAAAAACCGTTCCGTGGCGAACAAATATCAACAACTCAACAGATTTGAGATTTGAGATCTGAACTGGGTTGAATTGAATTCGTTTATAAGAATTGGGAGCTGCCGGTTTTCTGGTTGAGATTGATTTAGTGCTTCAAAGTGTTTGGATAGGATTCAAAGTTTTTTGTTAAGATGAGTGTCACGATATTGGGTATCGCAAAGTTTATATTTAACGTGATTTTGTTCATTTCTGGTTGTTTAGCCATCGTGACTTCACAATTCATTGGGAAATTGGTGACATTTGGTAATAAAGAAGTTTTGCAAGCATGGCTGTCACATACAAAGGAACATTTTATCGTGTTATTAACCACAGTGGTAAATATTGCTTCAAAATCTCCAATAAATATAAGAATTGTAACAGATTCCAAAACTATCCCATCTTCAAGATTTAAAATAAATCCATCAAATGGTAGATTAGAAACTTCACAACCTTCAAACACAGTTTTGATTGCAAATCATCAAATTTATACAGATTGGGTCTTCCTTTGGTGGTTAACTTATACAGCTAAATTAAGTGGATTTGTTTATATTGTATTAAAAGCTTCATTGAAAAAATTACCAGTTTTAGGATATGGTATGAAAAATTATGGTTTCATCTTCCTTTCAAGAAAATGGGAAACTGATCAAAAAACAATGGGGAATCAATTAGCTTCAATTGATGCAAATGCAAGAGGTAAAGGTTCAGTATCTGGTAATGAACCTCACAAAAATTCAGAAACTGGTAAAGAAACTTGGCCAGTTGGTGAAGAACAACATCTTTCATGGCCTTATTCATTAATTATTTTCCCAGAAGGTACAAATATGAGTGCAAATACAAGAGGTAAAACTCAAATTTATGCTGAAAAAGTTGGAAGAAAACCTTTCAACCATTTATTATTACCAAGAACTACAGGATTAAGATATTCATTATTAAAACTTCGTGGTACTGTTGATGAAGTTTATGATGTTACATTAGCATATTCTGGTCTTAAAGCATCTGATTATGGTCAAGATATTTATAAAATTGAAAAAGTTTTCCTACAAGGTAAAAATCCTGAACGTGTTGATTTTTTCATAAGAAGTTTTAAAATTAATGAAATACCCATTGGTAAAGAAGATGAAACTCCTGAAGAATATGCAAAATCTCAAAAAAATTTCGAAGAATGGTTATTTAATGTATGGGCTGAAAAGGATGAATTAATGAATAATTATTATGAATATGGTTCATTTTTATCAGAAAATGATGATCCAAAAAATTTTGGTATATTGGATACAACTTTAAAAGTTTCAAAATTTGATTTTTTAAAAATTTTCACTGTCCCACTATTATTAATCTTATTAGGAAGAATTTCATATCAATTATACTATTTATTTCAATAATTTAATTATTATACCATATATTATTATATCTCATGACCAAAGCTAGAATACAGGAAAAAGCTATACATATCTATTTATGTTATGAACAATAAAACAAAAAAAAAATACTGCAAAAGTTAAGCTAACAAGCTATATATAAATATATTTATAAATGAATGACGTACACACCACCTTTCTTTAAAATCATATTCTCCTTCAATTTAATTCCGTATCTAAAGTTTAATCTTCCCATTTGTAATATCATCCCAATCATTTTGTGTTAATTCTTCATATTTACCTTTATTTAACCAATAAATAACTTTATCTCCATTTTCACCTTTTGGTAATTTTTGATCTCTATATTGCTTTTTAGGAATTTTATGATTATCAGATTCTCTAATTTTATCAACAAACTCAATGAAAATTGGAATTGCATATTTTGGTAATTCTTGTTTTAATGAATTATAAATTTCTTTCAATATTTCATCTTTGCTTTTGATAGTATTTGGTTTTAATTCAATTACTGCTGAACCTGCACGACCTTCATGATTTGGAATACGTACACCAACAACAACAACTTGACTAATCTCATTAATTTTATCGAAAAACTGATTCTCCACTTCAGTTGCACTTACATTTTCTGATTTCCATCTGAAAGTATCACCTAATCTATCAACAAAGAAATAAAGTCCATTTGAATCACTTTTCAATAAATCACCAGATCTAAACCATGCATCACCTTTCTTGAAAACATTTCTAATAATTTTAGATTCAGTTTCCTTTTTATTACCTAAATAACCTTGAAAAACAGTTTCTGGATTCTTTGCCCAAAATAATTTCATTATTAATTCACCAGATTCTCCAGCTTTAGTTCTTTCACAAAATCCTTTTGAATTTCTATATTCAATACTTGAATCTTCAGGATCCATCTTGATTAAAGTTTGTTGATATGACAAGATATAATTAATCAATTTCCCATAATTTCTACAAGCACCAATACCATAATCACCCTTTTGGAAAGAAGTTAATGCAATTGGTGATTCTGTAGCAGCATAAAATTCTCCAATAGCATCAATACCAAATCTATCTTTAAATTCTTTCCAAATATCCCTTCTTAATCCATTCCCATATGCAACTTGTAAATTATGATTTTTTTCATCTGGATGTATAGGTGAATTTAATAAATATCTACAAACTTCACCAACATATTGTAAATGAGTAGCTTTTGTTAATTTAACTTGGGTCCAAAGTTTACTTGCTGAAAATTTTGGTGATAATGCCACTGCAGCAGCTTGATTAAATGTAGTACATACCCCAAGTACAGCGGCTGTTGAATGATATAAAGGCATTGAGGTGAAAACTATTGATTCTGGTTTTATTCTAACAATATGACCATAAAGTGAAGAACCTAACCCAGCTTTACGCCATGACATGATTGCAGGTTTTGGTAATCCAGTTGTACCTGAGGTATAGATTAAAGCAGCTGTACCCCAATCATGATCTTGAGATCTTCTTGTAGTTGGTCTAAATTTTAAACTATTTGGATCTAAAATTTCTTGTAATAATTCATCTTCATTAAGGAAATGTAATTGAACATTTGGTAATTCTTTTGTAATATCATCTTGTGTTTCTTTTATAGGTCCTGCTGCATCTGGTTCAATGAAAACTTGTGATATATTTGCAACTTTTATAGAATGAACCAATGGATTACCTATTGTATTAAAATTTATAAAAGCTGGTGTGGCACCTAAATTCCAAAGAGCATACCATAAGAAGATGAAAATTGGTTTATTTGTAGCATCAATACCAATAGTATCATTTTCTTTAACACCATATCTATGTGCCAAAATTTCTGATAATCTAAGGATGATATCATATAATTCTTGAAATGTATACTTCTCAAGTATATAAGCATCATCACCTGTATGACCTGGATTAACTCTTGGATAAACCAAAGCTAACTTGTTTGGATAGTTAAAGACCGCTTTCTCAAATATGTACCAATATGATACTCTTCCTCTGGCAACGTTGGATGCATGTACAACAGCTTGTTTGATAACATATGGTATGATGTACATATCATCAGCTATATGTGTGTTTTCATCAATAGCTGAGAATCCCTGGTATCCCAATTCCACAGATTTCGATACAAGGCCTTTTGCAAATTCCATCTTGATAGTTCTATAGTCTTTTAACGAGTGTGTATCTGATAGTGTTTGCGATGTTTGGATTGAATTGTGTCGTTTATGAACAAAGACGTTTCCGCCTTCTTGTTAGCTACTTTAGCATTTATCGCCAGTTTCTTACATAAGCAATATGATAGAAATTGATCAAATCTACACCAGAAAGCAAAATTATACTAGCCTAGAAATTAGCAGAATATCAAATATCTATATATTTCATTTAGTGGAGCCAGAAGCAAATCTCTTCACAGTCTCACTATTAGCCAGCACTGGGTTCAATAAAATACAACTGAGGAAATATTCAAGACCTCTTCTTCTCTTCACCAAAAAATCGTTATTCAAATTACCAAATGCCTTTTTGGGTGGAAGTTTGGGTATTTCAGTATTATTTTTAGGGAACTCAATCTTCAATATGTTTCTAAGTGAATCAAATTCGCTATACCTTTTCAATAAATGTATTTGTCCTTTACTTGTAGTTTCTATCGTTATTGACCATACTGCGAATTTCTGTCCAGCACCTTGACCTGAAACGATGGTACAATCTCCTATTCTTACATCTTTTGCCCAAGTCTTTATACTGTTCCTATTCACTGTGATATTACTGTGATTGTGACTATCATTGTTGTTCTGTGAGTTCGAGACACTGTGATTCTCAGTTGTTTCTTGAGTATTGTTGTTCACCTCCTCATCATCACTTTCGTTATCCACCATCTGAATGGGCACCGGTGGGAGGTACCGTATCTTTTGTTTCTTTCTTCCTTCTTCCTGACTCATTTCATGTAATTAGATTCCAGATAAACCAACTTGTTTATTGTTCTGATCTGTTCAACTGCTTTTTATGTCAAATAATTGTTGTTAAATTTCTGGCTGCTTTGAATCTCGGAAATTTGTATTTTGTTGTGCGGTGCTGACCATTTGTTTTTCCGATAGCTTTCAAAAAGTAGTATAAGCAAAAATCTGGAGAATTTTATAACAAAAAGTTGTAGATAGTTAGACTAGGCTCAAGTATTCTATGATCCATAGCACTAAAGATAATCATGGATCCACTAAAAGGCAAAATAACACCATTTCAACGGCTTTGGCATCAATGGAAATCCCTTAGAAATGTACCCTTCAGAAAAAAATGGTTTGTGGGTTATGATCTTGATGCAAATACATATTGGGAATTTTCAAATGCAAATAATCCAGTAGGAAGATTAAGAAGGATAGTTGAATATCATGAAAAGGGGAAAAACTTCACAGACTATAAAATCCCACCAAGATGGATTCAATGGTTAAGACATACAAGATATGATTACCCAAGTTTACAAACTTTAATTGCAGAAGAACAAAGACAAGAAGCAATGAAAATATTAGCTTCTAGGGCTGATGAAAGATGGAAACAAGAATCCGTATTGGAAGAAAATAAAAGAATATTGAATGAAAGAGTTAGAAGTGCCAATCAAGCTATTGGAAGATCTCCAGATGAACAGTTTGAACAGAATACTAATGAAAGACAACAAAATCTACTACGTGTTGAAGAAGAATCACCAATCGAGTCTGCAAATATTCAACCAAGAAGGTAACTGAAACATTATATATATATACATTATTTATTGAAATTATTTATTATTTATTAAAATTTATCCTCAATTGGAGAGTATATACCAAAGCTGGTATACATGAAAATGCAATATACAGAAAATTGTTCTTTGATTGGGAGCTTCTTGAATAGCTATTGATGGATGAATATATAAGCATTTATTACTTAGTTGTATTTGGATTCACGTTTTCCTTGTTTTGAAATAAATCACACATTTTACCTATGATTTGTGAATTATATTTAATAAGTAATTGTTCCTCAGTATCGAAAATTTCATTAATTTCTCTTTTAACTAATTCCACATCTTCTAATGAATATTCTTCAATATTTTCTTTAAACCTTTTCAAATTACTTATAACTTCTTCAACTTTAATCTTACCTTGTTGTTCAGAAAGTCTTGTCTTGGAATTAACCATTATTGAAGATCTATGATTTTGTTTAACTGTGGTCGGTGTTGATGGTGAACTTATAAGTCTTGGTGATACTGGTCTTGGTGAACTTTTAGGTGTTGATGGTGATAAATTAGTTTTTGTTGAGCTTGACAACTTGGATGGTGTCATACGTGTTGTTGATTGTAATCTTGAATTTATTGGTGATCTAGGGATTGAAGGTGAAATTGGTTGTCTTTTAGATAACGGTGTAATACTTGTTGGTTTCTTAATCTTTCTTGTAACTTTTGGTGGGGTAGCTAATTCATTATATTTTTGAATTGTACCTTTAGGATTGGAGTCTTGTGAGTTTTGTTGTTGTTGTTGTTTTGAATGTAATGACCATGCAAATAAACAGCCACTATTACTCAACGATATTAAATGAGTTGGTGAAACTAAAACAAGTTCACTTATACTTTCAGAATGACCATAATTTACTGAAACTTGCTTATTATTCAAGAAATTAAAAGCTCTAATACTTTTATCTGAGCAGGAACATATTAATAAATTATCTTGTGTAATTTGTAAATTATCAATCAATAATGTTTCATTATCATGATCATATAATTTAAATGATTTTGTTGATTCATAAGTTTCACCATTATAAACAGTAATGTTTTTGTCATTAGTGGCTATTATTAAATCACCCTTGTGTAAAGTCATGGCTAATGGTGAGCTTTTAACTGAAATAGTCTTTTCTTTAGTAATAACTAAACCTTGCTCTGGGTCAATATTAAAATTATGAATTGAGATTGATCTATCTGCAGAGCTAACAAAGATCTTGTTGTCGTTATATTTCAAATTTAATAAATTACCTCTATGATCATCTAAGGTTTGGAAAACCGACCATTCATAGGTAATTTCATCATTTTCTGGAACTTCATCTTTGGAACCATCTTCATTTTCTATACGTTTAGCTAAAACTTGTATCATTCGATCTCTTCCGATACTAACAATGATTTCAAATTTATCAATTGTGAAATAAGTTAGCCCATTAATTGTAAATTCATGTGATGGTGTACTGAAGACTAATTTACTATCTGAATCGAAAATTGATATAGTACCATATGCATCACCCACTATGACTCCCCCATCTTGAGTCAGATCTAAAGCAGTAACATGATTTGAAATAACCTTATTTGGTAATTCTTCGATAATGACATTTGCAAGAAGACTGATATCAAGAGTTTCTTTGTTGATAACTTTCACAACACCTTCTTTAGTCCAGCTAACAAGTTGACCATTTGACGCAATCTTAACCCCTGATATACTTTTAGATACTATATCGATTAAATGTCTTGTTTGAGATGTTTTGGTTTCAAAAAGTTGGATTTCTTCATCTGATGTTAAAAAAATTAAATATTCTTCACTTATTTGATCAATTGCAGAAATTTTTGGATCAAATTTAGCTTTTGTTGGTGATTCTAATGATTTATCAAAATTCTTAGTTAGTTCAGCATGGAAATCACCCAGATCTAATGAGTGTATATGATCTGAACCTATCCAAAGTTTACCATTGAAAGAATCTTTAAAGACTGAACCAATAATCCCATCATCTTCACTGAAAGTATGTCTTACACTCAAAACATTACTTGCTGGTTCATATTTACAAAGTTCTCCAGATGCTGATAATAATAACAAATCATCAATATCATCACCTGTAGCATAAACAAAATTTCCATTTAAGAAATCACCTAAAATGACATTCTTACCATCAATCATTGATTTTGTTTCAAATTCTTCAAATTTCCAAATCTTGATATGTCTTATCCCATAAGTCACAAATTGATTATCTAGCCATAATATACCATTGATTTGTGATGTACAACGATTAGCACCAACTATTGAAGTGTTTGGTCCATTCAACTTCCACAAATACAAGAAACTATCATGATTAACACCAACACTTAATAAATATTTAGAATTTGGTGAAAATTTCAAAGCTAAAATACCAAAATTATGTTCTGTTAAACTTAATATTGGGAAATCATTTGAATCAGGTGCTAATGAAAATATTAAGATTCTTGGTTGGGAACCAGTTTCACCAATAGCCAAAAGTTTTTCATCTGGTGATATAGCAACACATGTAATAGCCTTAATTTTTTGAATTTGTCTAGCCGGTGAGCTAGAATTCAATGATAGATCACCCAATTGATTACTAACAGCTGTATCATTACTTATAGTAATTGTATTTGACAATTTTAAATTTCCATATTGATCTCTTTCATCTTGTGATTGTTGAGGTTGAATCAAATTTAAATAAGCATTTGCACTATTACTATTATTATTTGTACCAATTGACGCGTTATAAGCACAGAAAAATCTTTGATCTGATGATAATGAACCTGTTTCTTTGTCAATTCTTGCAACAACAACACCACCGCTTGCAATATATGCTATTAAATTGGTGGAAGTAGCTATATTAAGCTGATTGTTTGAAGATGTTCCATAAATCCTGTCTATTGATAGTCTGGATTCATTGCTCATTTTTCAATTGACACCGGGAAATTAGCTTTTTCAATGTGGTGATGATTTGTGTTTACCTTATTTGTTTACATTTCGGTATAGATTTTTAAGGCATAGGCGCGCACGATCGCGGTATGATAAAGATTCGATTAACTTCTACAAATATTTGAATTAAAATATGTATCGTATATCATTAAATTATAAACAAGGAATTAATTAAAAATTATAAAGTATTAAATAAAGCGTTACCTAATGTAACAATCCTTCACGAAGTTCAATATCATCAGCAGTTATATCTTGTTTTTTATCTTTGTTAATCATTCTCTTAACAGAATCTTTCAAATTCCATTTAGTGTTTTTAGTACTTGGACCACCTAATTCTAAATCATAATCATAACCTTCATCATACGAAGTAAATTTAGAAATATCTGGTGGTGTCCATGTTTTCAATAACAATGAACTAACAACAACACTAACAGAACTAAAAGCCATAGCTAACCCAGCAACTAAAGGATTCATATGAATACCCCATGGAATTAAGACACCCATTGCAACTGGTAACATTGTTAAATTATAAACACATGACCAGAACAAATTCCATTTAATTCTTTTCAACGTTGCGATTGAAATTGAAATAGCTGAAGTTATACCTGATAACTTTAATTCATTATTCAATAAAACAATGTCAGCAGCTTCTAATGCAATATCAGTACCTGATGCAATAGCAATACCCAAATTAGATTGTGCTAATGCTGGAGAATCATTTATACCATCACCAATAAATGCAACGTTTAATCCACGAGATTGGAAATCAACAACTAGTTGTTCTTTTTCATATGGTGAAAATTCAGCATAAACATTATTTGGAGAAATACCAACTTGTGCAGCAATATTATTAGCAGCTTTTTTAGAATCACCAGAAACCATTGCAACTTGGTAACCATTAGATTTCAAATAATTAATAACATTAACTGAATCTTTTTTAACTTCATCTTGTAATTCTAAATAACCTGCATATTGACCATTAATTGAAACATGAGAAATTGTACATTCGGAATCAAATTTAATTCTATCATTGTTTTCCTTGACGAAATCATCAGAGAAAACTTTTAAATTACCAATTACAACATCAAATTTTTGTCCATTCAAGTCAACTCTTGCTTCAATACCTTTACCAATTTTAACTTCAGAAGATTCAATGAATGATTTAAATTGTCCTAATCTTTCCAATGAATATTTTGTGATGGCAACACCAATTGGATGTTCACTCTTAGATTCAACTGAACCAACGATATCTAAAACTGTATCTTCAGACCAATCACCAATAGTTTGAGAATTTTGAACAACCATAGATCCAATAGTTAAAGTACCAGTTTTATCAAACAATAAAACATCAACATTATTTGCACTTTCCAAGACATCACCACCTTTAATCAAAACACCATTTGAAGCACCAACACCAGTACCAACCATGATTGCAGTTGGAGCAGCTAAACCTAAAGCACAAGGACATGCAACAACAATAACAGAAATTGCAATTTTTAAACAAATATAAACTTTACCATTAACATTATTGAAAATTGCTGGAGGGTTTGGTAAAGCATAACAAATTATAGTCCAACAAATAAAAGTGAAAATAGCTAATGAAATAATAGTTGGAACGAAAATACCTGCGATATAATCAGCAAATGATTGAATTGGAGCTCTATTCATTTGTGCAGATTTAACTAATTTAATAATTTTTGAAAATTGGGAATTTTCTGAAGTTGTTGTAATTTTAACAAATAAAGTACCAACACCATTAATTGAACCACCAATAACTCTATCGGATTCTTTTTTATGAATTGGTAATGATTCACCAGTTAATAATGATTCATCAACTTCTGATTCACCACTTAGGATGAACCCATCAGCTGGAATTTTTTCACCAGCTTTAACTTCAACAATATCATTAACTTGTAAATAATTAATCGGGATTTTCATTAATGTATTGTTTTGATTAGCATCAAATTTTTCAGGACTTGCCACAATTGTACAATCAGTTGAAGTTAAATTGATTAATTTTGAAAGTGATGATGATGTTTCAGATTTTGCCTTATTTTCTAACCATTTACCTAAAGAAACAAAACAAATTAATAAAACACCAGTTTCAAACAGTGTCTTTGGTGTATGAGATTGATCATTTTTCACAATTGAAATCAAAATAGTTAAAACTGAAAAAAAATAGGATATACTAGTTGAAACACAAATTAAGGTATCCATTGTACCTGAGCCATGTTTAAATGAATTATAGGCATTTATGTAAAAAAATTTACCAACACCAAATTGAATATATGAAGCTAACCCCCATTCAATCATTGTTTCCATGTATATACCATGAAGTAAATGTGAGGAGATATCAACATCAGTTTCTGGAAAGACATTATTAACGATAAACATTGGAACACCAATTAAAAAAGATTTAATAAAACTTGATTTCCAAAATTGAATTTCTTTAACTTTACTTAATGAAGAGATTTGTGAAGTTGTATCCAATACATTTTGTGGTTCTGCTTGAATACCTAAATTATGGAAATCTCTAACCAAGTATCTAACACCAGTCTTTGTTGAATCATATGTTATAGAAATTGTAGTGGAATTAATCATATTAGATGAAATATAACCTTTTACCCCTGATAATTGTTCTTCGATATCAATTAAATCAACATTTGTATCCAAGTCAAATTTTGTGGTTTCAAATAATGGTGATTGATTTTCCTCGGTGATTGTTTCGATGATTTCAGCATCAAATCCACAATCATCTATAGTTTCTTTGAAAAGTTGAGGATTAATTGATTGGAAATGTTTGATTTTAGCTTCTTCGGTTACTAATGAAACATCAGCACTGACAACACCTTCTATATCATTCAATACATTGGTTATACTTGAAGTACAAGCACCACATGTCATACCTTTGATAGAAACTATAGTTTCTACTAGATCAGTTGGTTTTGATAAAGATTTAGTCAATTCAATAGTTTCCAATATTTCTGCATCAAACCCAGCATCATCAATTGCTTCTTTCAATTGTTCTGGGGTGATTGAATCATTATGTTTAACAACAGCTTCTTCAGTAACTAATGAAATATCAAATTTCAAAACACCAGCTTTAGGTTCAATAATTGATGTTATAGCTGAAGTACAAGCACCACAAGTCATGCCTTGAACACTTAATTTAGTTTCATATATCTTTTCTTGTTGTAAAACTTGACCATCTGAAACATCATCTTCGGTCGATATCACAATAGCATCAAATCCACAATCTTCTATAGCATCTTTAATAGCTTCAGGTGTAATAGCTTTTTCATGTTTAACACTAGCTTCTTCCGTTATTAAAGAAACCGAAGCTTCCTGAACACCCTCTATTTTCTCCAAAGTGGACGTTATAGCTGATGAACAAGCACCACAGGTCATACCAGAGACCGTCAGCACAGTCAATACCATTTTCTATAGTGTATATGAATATGTAGTTAAGTAGGCGGTAAAAATTGATGTTTATTGATTATTTAAATATGAATAGTAGCTTTACTTTTTTTTATTAATAATGGTTGTATGTGGTTATGTAAGCGTACTATAAATCATTTATACGGCATGGAATTTTTTTAATTAAGCGGGTGTTTTCATGGCGGTCTTTGAATGTCTTTTATGAAAAGTTTTAAAGCTGTGTTATATGTTATATATCATGGTTATTTCTATTGAAGGATATTGAAGGATGATCGATCACAGGCAGTGATAAAGTACTCCCTGAACTTAACAGTCACTTACTATATCGATGTAACTTGTAAGTTCATTTTGCAGTATAGTATAGCTTATTTTGTGCCACTTTTATCTAAGCCGATCACCGGAAAGCGCTGTATATATAGGCTCCCCAGCTCACCTGAACATCTGATGGTTTAAAATTTAAAAATTATAAGCTATCGATCACCACTGGAGCTATACTAAAAGCTATATGTATGTTTGAATACAAAATTGCAATAATTGGAGGTCTGACTTAGATCTATATACTTAATATTGCAATTCCAGTTCAAAATCCATGAGCTTGTTCCTAAAATTATGATACAATATACTAGATCATGCAGTATCATATAGCTGAAATGTTCACTCAATTAATGAGTTTTTCTATTTCACAGCTATAGCTACTCATGAGTAATAACCTTGTAAACAGGGCGTCACTGAGCAGCTTTGGATATAAGCCAGAATTATCCAATGTAGTGTCGTACCACTTTGATCGAATACTATATGAATATATATCGAATCAACTTCTAGCATTGATACGTCATGTTAATTTTGTATAATCTTATATTAGTCTAAATCAGCTCTATTGAAAGAGCTCTACAACATAATGATTGTATATCAAATGTATGAAAAAAATGTTAAGCCTATTGAATTAAAATTACGTCCAAATCTTATATTAAAGCTCTGAAACAATAATAAATATAATCAAGTAGGCCATTTCGTTGATGTATATTGACAATATTAACATCTAGTATCACTTTGACTTTGAAAATCATGAATGTATTAATTATATCACAAAGTCATTTGGTATTTAATTGAACATAAGTTTTTTCAAATCAAATGTATCTAATATGTCAAAACGCAATAACCCAACTTTGGTAGCAGATATGTGGGAGAGCGCAGATAACAAATAAAACTTGGTTTTTATGCGTCTATGCTTATGGATATTCAGCAAAATTGGATGTCATTTCTATAAATCCAGTGAAGTGCGTCTTGTGAAATAATTCTTTCAATTAATTGAATCTCGACTTTTACTACTTCGACGAGAAAAAAAAAAAAAAAGTGAGAACGCGCATATCATGAGGACGCGAGTATAATATTTCATCGTTACATTATGATACAAAATACTTAATATTGGGACCTATATTAACTCCTTGATCATCTGAATAATTATGTGTATTCCAAATAACATGTATATTATCCACCAGTTCACCAGTAAAGTTTCCGGATATGACACTTTTTAATCAAAAAATCTCCTCACTCCCTTAACATCGACTGAGTTATAGATTTTTGACTAGACAATGTAATGAACTTCTGCGCTCTATCAAAGTACTACATACATCAAGCTTTACTAGAAGTATAGATGATACTATAACATCTAACGCCAACATGTCTGCAAATTTTGGTTATTCATATTGGATTAAGATCCACACTCTCTACAAGCTTCATCATTGTATCAAATGTTTAGTACGAAAAAAATGTATTAAGCCTATTGAATTAAAATCACGTCCAAATCTTATATTAAAGCTCTGAAACAATAATAATAATCAATTAGGCCATTTGATTGATGTATAATATAACATCTATCATTTGTGACTTTGAAATTTGAGTAATAATGTATCAAAGTTGACTCTTGATCAGTTAATTAGTATTCAAGATTGGACACATGTTATACTTCAAACTAATCTTTTCACTTCAAAACTGTTAAGCTGTATATCCAGCTATCATATTCGATCTGTGGGAAGCCCCAGACAATAAGAGCAAATAGTTCATTGCAGTGTTCATGAATGGTTTAAACGTTAAATTTCAGTTTTTAATAGTAGATAGTTGACGCTACAGGTATTTTAATTTTTTACTTCTTCAGCAATTTCAAATTTCACGTAGGGAAATTAAATTAGTTGAGATATTACGAATTGAGGGCTTCATGATCAAATGATATATACGTGTATTCCAAATATCGTGGATGTTACGATGGCTATATCATGGTATCCAGAGATATGAGTCCTCAATAAAAATTAGTACAGCTACATATACATCCAGCTTCTTGACTTATAATTCTGATAACTTATAAATGTAATGAACTTTTGATATGTACTTAATCATGTCGAACATGTATTAGCTGTTAACATATAATATCTGAACAGTACTTACAGCATCTGGTACTACTGAAAGAATTGATAAATGGAGAGGAACTAGCTCTACAAGCTTCATCATAATGTTTAGTATGAATAAAAATGTTAGGCCAATTGAATTAAAATTACGTCCAAATCTCATGAAGCTCTGAAACGATAATAATAATCAAAAGGACCTCAACATATATGTATTAAGTTCCACATATATATAACCATAATCAAACCCCAAGTGCCATGGTAATCAACAACTAACATAAGTCAATATTATGCAACCTTATATTATGGAAATCTAATAACAACTTGAAGAATTTGGTTCGATTATGCACATCATGTAAACAACTATATGATCGACGTTCTTAGAAATAAGATTGAATGAGGTTTTGGCATCATTAAAAGTAGTAGCTGTAGGATAAAATTAAGCACACGTTAATATATTTAAAGGACTTCAAATTTCAAATTTTATAATTTCTGGTCGACGTCCGCGACAATCGTTGAAATTTGGAAAGGGATGTAGCAAAAGGTATTTAGGAGAGCTTTAATATATATACTAGTATATGGTATAAATTATTATATCGTTATATTATATATAGTATTAAGTTAATAACTTCATCACCAATATATCAATAGTAGACGTTGAGGTTCCATATTTGAACATATAAGTACGTCTACAATGAAATCTTATGATAATTAACTGATCAAAAATCAACATCTATTCAATTTTATTCACGTCCAAATTATATCTTTAAATGCAGATCTCTGGAACAATGAATATAATCAAGGATAGACTAATATTATATATTAAAAATTCTTAATAAACAAATAATCAGAATCTTAATATATCAATGGATGTATCAGCCAAATTATGGTTTCCGACGCCTGGAACTCGAGAACTTATTAAATACCGATACAAATTAATACTAGCTGATTCAAACAATACCTGATAGTGGCTCTATTTTCTGTGAAGCGTTTAAGTTGCAACTAGTTCAAATTAGCTTAAGATGGTCAAATTCAAAACAAATGGATTTTCAAAAACAATTTATAATTTTCAATGATTTTCTTTGGTCGAAGAACGCTTTGGATTATATAAGTAATTATATAACCAATATAGAGATATAATTTATATCAATCTTTGATATAATATAGATATTTAGTTATAAAGTACAATATATGATCATCCTACATTTTTTCAATATCACATCCAATTTATCTAACTCATTTCTAATATTATCTATATAATTATATATACAATATATTGTATACTTATAATTAGTCAATCTGCATCTAGATATATAAGCAAATTACACAGCTAGTATACTATAGTGCGTCTTTTCCCTGAAATTACGCTAATTCGCTTTTAATTATAAATTAATTAACAGTATAACGTTCTTTACTTATTAAACTTTGTAAGCTGATTCATATATAAAGTGCTCACTTATATACGCGTACGCGCTATTCGCCAATATTGATCTAGGTAAAACAGAACAATTAAATATAATATTATAAGTACCAGCTTAACTGTTACAAATTTATATTGAATCTTATAATATAAATATAATTAAAAAAATCAACATCTATTCAATAATAATCACGTCCAAAATATATCTTTAAATGCAGATCTTTGAAACAATGATAATCATGAATAAAATCATATATATTGAAAATTCTTAATAAACAAATGTAATCAGAATCCAATTCTATTTTCAGAAAATACTTGATTATCAACAAAGAAATTCAGATAACAGCTAATAGATTTTTCTGGTTCACATCAATTCGTATTACTTTGGTTAACCCATTACAAATAATTGGTACGAATCATTTAAGTTAACAAAAGCATCCAAAAGCCTAAACATTATAAGGCACCAATTCCAAACAAGTTAATCTAATCGACCCAAAGATAGCTAAATTTCTCATAAACAGAACACTTTCGAAGACATATTTAATTCGACCCATATTAGATTAAAATGAAATTTCACATACAAAATTAGTGAGCAGCTTGTAGAATTATGAATGATCAAAATATTTCAGATATTTGAAATTTTTGTTTTTCGCGTTTGGTTGAGGTACGCAGTGGATTATGAGAGAGATTATATAATCAATATAGAGATATATAGGTGATAATCACCTATACTTTCATTTATAAAGGTTTTAGAAAATAGTCTTGGATACATATATATTAAATTCAATAACAAATTCATTTATATCATAATTTATACATAATTTTATAATTTATATAGATCATTTAAAAAACATACACCATTAACGA
>NW_011887501.1:0-42745 GCF_000313485.1 Hansenula ciferrii | reverse complement strand
GGAATTGAACCAGATGGAACTTCATCTCTTCTTTGTAAACCTGATGGAGCTGGACCGGATGGAGCTGGACCTGATGGAGCTGGACCTGAGAATGGTGGAATTGATCCAGATGGTACTGGACCTGAGAATGGTGGAATTGATCCAGATGGTGCTGGAGCAGAACTTAGACCGCTTGGAATGATTGCACCTTGAGCCAAGATTGCGAATAAGATTGAGTGTAAAATAGCTTGTGAAAAGATCATTGTATAATAGTTGTTGAGTTTTGATATATTTTTGAAAAGTGTTCAAGTTATATCTGCTGGTATAAACAACTGATCTGAAAAGCTCTAAAAATCAGGAAACAAGCTGATATTTATAATGAATTATTACGGTTATTGTATAAGCCTCAAATATATTGTGAAATCAATGATATTTCAATAGACCACCTGAATATTGTTCATTATGACGAATTATATCTTCCAGTGGCAGAGCTTTTTCATAGGCCATGGCCCTTTAGCATATATAGCCTATAACAACAAATTTTTTAGTTATTGCAGGTACAAAGAAGCAATCAATTTATCTCAGCCATCTTAGATTGTGGATATAGATGTAGTTTAGTTTCAGAGTTAGTTCAACATTGATCTAATAATTTCAACGTCAAAGATGTATGGCAAAGCCTCCTGCATAATATTTTTTATAGTTTCGTTCACTATAATTCCAGCTCAAAAAAAGCTAAACTATTCATGATAATCATTATTGTATAAGCTCTGGTTTCTCAAATCAGCAGTTGACCTCTTCATGGTTAGGTCACCATTAAACTTCACTATCACCACCGACTATAGGCTAAGCTTTCTATTCAACGTCGCCAAAAAATTTAATCGCAGTCTGTCAATTTCACGGGTAATCTATGCAATATTGTCGTGAAAATCGGCCGCAATTTAAGGTACATTTTATTTACTTCTTTCCTACCAGGCGAAGATGAGACGTTCGAAAATCACAATTTTACGGCTGTTTATTGCTCATCTAACTGGCTAAATGTCGAAATAATACCCACTGAATGGCCTTGAAACTATCATTTTGCTATTTTCATGATTTCATAGCGCAATTTCAAACTTCAATATCCCATGACCTCTATTACATTTCTAAGTTCAGTTCATCACTCTATTTTGGGTCAACTTTGGAAAGAACTTTGGTGATCTAGATCGATCTGATAAAAGCAACGAACGGATCTTAATTAATTCTCTTTGGTGGATTGCGAAGTGGATATAAAAGGCGCATATGCTAGATCGTTTTAGCAGCCACAAATTACAATACAATTAAGAGGCATTGGCATTAACTGATGTCTAGATTTTAGGTTTTTGCACCCTCTTCAACTTTAAACTAACCTAATCATACCTATTGAATGTGTTAAAAGCTGGAATGATATAATTGGCTATAATTGATTGATCGATTTGAACGCTCAACATTATTTATGGTTATACTTACATGTATATATAGTATAAGTATAATTATCTGTATATATATGTATAATCAATTCAATATTGAACAGACTTATTATTTGACACTATATGTTTCATTCAACTTATAAATTTGTTGATCTGGGTGTAACTTTTTAATTACACTCATAAATGTATTGAGCCGGTCTATATAATCAAGATCTATTCTTTGATTTTAATATAAATTATGGATCATTTAAATCTCGCTATTAATTATACACTGACTAAAAGGTGAAGCTAAATTGTGGTCCTGTTACCGGATAATTTTAAGTTTAAATAATTTGTTTATTTGAATCAGCAAGGTTTAAGGTCTACAAAGAATATGCAATCATAACCAGGTCAAAAGTTGTGCATTTAACGGCTAAGACCATATATAATATATATACTTATAATTTGTTATTAAAAATTGTTTGAAGCATGACGTGTAATTGTTCTTTAAAATTATAAACTGCACTTAATATTTTACATTGCAAACTTCATTAAATATAACATTTTATTAAATATATATCCAAGCAAATGATTCCCGGATATTTCAAACTATACAAGAAAATAATAACAAAACTTTTGATTTTTGTTAATAAGAGAACGAATTAAAAATAACCCTTTTTTTAGTTTTTTGATGTAGTTAAAATATATGATCAACATATTTAAAACAAAATAATTTGGAAATATTTTGAGCTTTCATTCCAACCTGTGAATCTAAGCAGATGATGTTGGTGTTTGTTCAATAGCTGCGCTTTGACCTGATATTTCTGGGGCTTCTGATGGTGGTGGAGTACCTGAGCCTGCTTCTGAAGTAATTGCTGCTGATGGTGATGGAGCTGCTTGTGATGGAGCTGAGACTGCTTCTGATGGAGCTGAGACTGCTTCTGATGGAGCTGCTGATGGAGCTGCTGATGGAGCTTCTGATGGAGCTTCTGATGGAGCTGCTGCTGAGCTTTCATCTAACGGAACTACCGCATCTGATGGTGGTGGAGCTGCTGCTGAACTTCCATTCAATGGAACTACCGCATCTGATGGGGGTGGAGCTGCTGCTGAAGCAGCTTGAGATGGTGCCACTGCTTCTGATTGAGCTGCTGATGGTGCTTCTGATGGTGCTGGACCTGCTTCTGATGGAACTCCTTCTGATGGAGCTTCTGATGGAGCTGAACCAGATTCTGATGGAATTGCTGCTGATGGAATTGCTTGTGATGGAGCTTCTGATGGAGCTTCTGATGGTTGTTGAGCTAATGAAGCTGCTTCTGATGGAGCTTCTGATGGTTGTTGAGCTAATGAAGCTGCTTCTGATGGAGCTGCAGCATCTGATGATGGTGGAGTTGATTCAGATGGTAATTCATCTCTTCTTTGTAAACCAGTTGGGCTTGCTTGTTGTGATAGTCCTGCATCTGAAGGAACAGCTTCTGATGGTTGTGATGATGGAGCTGAACCTAGAGCAGCTGATGGGTATGAACCGGCATTTGAAGCAGATGGAATATCTGATGGTGCTTGTAATAGATCAAAGCCTAAATTTGATGGTGTTGGAGCAGAACTTAAATCAGTTGGAATGATTGCACCTTGAGCCAAAACAGTGAATAAGATTGAGTGTAAAATAGCTTGTGAAAAGATCATTGTATGATGATTGTTAAAGTTTGATATGTTTGTTTGATAATTGTTCAAATTATATTTGATGATATAAACAATTGATTCAAAAAAAATATTTAATAATTAGGAAATAAAGCTGATATTTATAATGATTTGATGTGTTTATATGAGGCCTTGATTTTAGTAATTGTAGTAAAGTCTATGCTTGCAATAATGATATTTCAATTAACCACTTGAATATTGTTAATTATGACGAAATCTATCTTTCAGTGGCAAAGTTATGGTTGTTTCACATTAATGGCCCTTTGGTTTCTATGTATAGCCTATAACAATATTGGTTCTTACAGGAACAATGAAGCAATTAATTAAATCTCAACCAGCTTCAGCATAGCAAAGTATTTCTAGTTTCAGATAAACTTCAACATTGATCTGACAATTATCGTGTAATGTCAAAAGTCTATAACAATGCCTTCATACTTAATAATCATTAGATCTTTCACTGTAACCCCAGCACAGAGTAGCTAAACTTGGTATCATAATCATCCCAGAAGGTGAAATAACTAGTGTTATGTATTAACATTTGATATCTCCATAATCTATTCCCCTTTGAAGCCCTATATTGACTCTCATTACCTATTCTTTTCAGGTAATCAAGTTTATAAGTTCAACGTCGCCAAATCGCGGTCTGCTAATTTCACGGGTGAGCAATCTTGTAGTGATGATACGCAATTTAAGGTAAGTACTTTATTTACTTCTTTCCTACCAAGTGAAGATGAGACGTTCCATGATTCATGATCTGTTATGTGCTCAATAATCATCTAACTGTTGTATCAATAGATGGGTACTTCTATTACAGTTGAGGTACCTTAGATATTGTCCTTTATCATGGATTCATAGCCTCAGCAACCCCTGTATCCCATGTCTTTACATTTCCAAATTCAAGGGTTTACTGGTTTACTTTGAAAGGTACTCTAGACGGCACCTATGTGACTTGTGGAGTGAATATAAGGGGTGCATGCTACATAGGCTATTATTGTTTTAAGAGTCGCAGGATACAATTGAGGTATTGTCATTTATGTGTCTAACTTTTAGAATCTTGCACTAACTTCAACTTTAGAATAGCTTTTTTCTAATTATATACGTCAGCTGGATTGATAATTAAATGTCGTAATATTGTGGCTAAATATAATAGATATTCTTAATTATTTATAAGCTTGTAGCGTCATGATGTCGACATTGATTTCAACGCTCATATAAACAAATTATCGATCAATATATCAACATATTATTTGCTGCAGTTCTTCAATATAAATATATGTATTTAAACAATACTATCAAACTTTATGTATTTTTTTATATACCTTTATAATGAAAACGTTGTAGTACAGTCCTCTTTAGTTAATAGATCTAGTCTCCAAAATATGGATCAGAATTAGACCCTAGTATATTGATTTAGTGGTACAGCTACTTTATAGTCTGCCTTATAATTTTCTGCAAAATGTGATTTTGATTATATATTACAGACAATAATATAGTACCCATGTGGTTGATTTAACACTCGAAGCTTAAATCTAATTAGTTTTGGGCCTAGATATACGTAAGTTGTGCTCATGACTACAATAAAACCTAGAATTACTTCTATATGAGAAGCCTTTCACTTTATAACGATCTCTATAACTAAAAAGTACTTCCACTGTTCTACGTGTCTCAATTTTTATTGAGCTTCAACTTAAGTTAATATCTTATGGTATTAAGTTTTAATCTTTGAGACTTTGACACAGTAAATTACAATTACACAATTACCCAACCAATAGTACTATGTACGATGTCGGATGTACCTACGTATGCCATATGTATTATGCGGTGTGCCTTATTTATTAAAGTTTTATCCTGCATATATCGGTGGACGGTGGAAACTTTAACTACCTTCCAAGTTCCAAGTTCCAATAGTTACTATTCAACATGTACATTATACTAGTGAAAACTATGACTATTAGTAGTGATATAAAGTTATCCGCTCTTTTTAGTCTCAATATTGATACATGATGATGTATATATTTCAATCTTTAGTAGTCTACAAATGGTGTACTTTTTAAATGGATATGAACATAATTTATTGGAATTGATACTTAATATATACTAGACCAAAATTGAAGAAGAAAATAGTGAATATTGGAACCTATAGATTCAAGTCCACGAGAAGTAAATAATTATAAAACCAACCTTTTTTTGAAATTTTTATAATATATATATTTTTCCAGAAAAGAACAACCAACCAAACAAACAAACATAATTTATAAAAAATTTATAGTGTATAAAGTAATAACAAACAATTGATAGAAAAAAACAACTCAATAAACTTTAAAAAGCTTAGAAGGTTGTGCTATTGAAAGTTGGAGCACCAGTTGGGACGGCTGGAGCTGAGCTAGCTTGGGTTGGAGCTGGATGTAATTTTGATAAGAAAGATTTAATTTTACCTAAATCTCTTTTGTAATGTGGTTCTGGAGCTGGTGCTGGTGATGGAGCTGGGCCAGTGAAGTTGAATGGTTTTGAAGCATTAACTTGTGGGAAAGATGGACCATCTAAAGGTTTGTAAGCAGCGGTTTCATTGACATTTCTTTTAGTGATTTCAACTGTGCTTTCATTAACAGATCTTTTGGTGAAGTCAAAGATGTTTGAGAAGTTTAAACCTCTTTTTGAAACTTCAACAGTAGCGTTGATGTTGGCTTCTCTTTTGTAAAAGAATGGTGATCCACTGAAGTTGAAAGTTCTTTTTTCAAAAGTTGATTCATTGACATCTTTATTGAATGGTGATGTGACGTTCAATTTTGGAAATGGAGATGGAGCTGAAGGAGCTGGTGGAGCTAATGATGGAACTGATGGAGCTGATGGAGCTGATGGAGCTGATGGAGCTGATGGAGCTTGAGGGATGTATGCAGCATTAACAGCGACGACTGCAACGACGGTTTGTAAAACTGATGAGACTGAGACCATTTTTGTATATGTGTTAACTTGTTGTGAATAGTAATAGCTTTACTGTTGATTTATCAGATTTTAATTTGAATAAATGATGGAAAACGGTGCAGCTTTATAGATTTTTGGGATCAAATGTTTGATTCTTTATGACACCTTCAATTCATAATTTAAAACTAGAACTACCATATGTTAAATCCTTCAGGGAAAGGGCCTTACTTCTATGAGCATGATAGCTTAAAATCAAACATATTAAAGATTTACAATCAATGCATCAATAAGCCTGAAGATTCAATTTATCTTGAATTTTTCTAGAGTGATTATTGATAAATTATGTGGACTGAAGTTATCTATTCATTTTGAAACCTTGGAGTTCACCAAATGAAGGTAAAGTTCTGTATAACAAAAGAAATTGAAAGACTACTTCCGCTAACAATTCGGATCGACGTTTTTTTTTTCAAATTCATCTGAGCTGTTGTAACAATTTGCTGATCTTCTATAGCTGATAGGAGTGAATTTCACAAAATCTCATAGATTTGAATAGATTTCAGATACACGCGGTTTTTGAAATAGTGGAATTACAACAATTGGATCAGTTAAATCGAGGTACCAGTGGTACAAGTTGAAACGTGAAATATAGATACAAGAGCCTTTATTACTACACAAATACCAACTTCAAACATACCTGTATATAACCACATATTCAATCAATACTTCAAAGTTATCGTTTAAGACTACGTACATTCTGGATCATTTGGGTCCCAATATTTAGCTCGTAGTGCAACAAAAAGATCAAATCGTGCTATCAAATTACTTACGCTAACTTGTGAAATGACTTGTGCAATATTTTTTCCGTTGCATATGAAGCAGGAAAAATTCTAAATTGCGTTTTTGGAACGCAGATCTCAAACGCATAAAAAACGTTAATCGGGGTTCCAGAAAATGATTGTTGAATCTTGATTCTTGACTCTTTCTTGAGGTACAATCTCGAAAAACTTTTCACCTAAGTTACACGATTTCCTCTCGTTTGGTGGTCATAGCTCTTACTTCGAGAGGGATGTTGATCAAGATGTTACTGAAGGGTGTTAAAGTATCATGAGGTGAGGTGCAAACATTATAGTTTACTTAAGTGAGGAAACTGGACGCTATAAAGAACCTCCACAACTCTCATCTTATTCGAATCCACAGCCCCCAGGTTCCCGATTCAGGTTATAGCGCCTGTGGCAGCGGAAAGCATACTTATTTACTGCTAGAACTAATTGCTTCATCATGAATCATGATTCATAGATCAAAGGTCGACTTCTGTAGTATTAAACTAAACTTGCAGTTCGCAAGGAACGAGTGGTTCCTTTCATGTCAAATCGTACTGCATGTATGTAAAACATTTAAGTATCCGCAATAAAATCCGTTTGATCAGATGTCGCAATCCTCATAAGTTATCACTTATAACTTATAATATAGTACTCTACGAATTGAAGCCTAACGCTTTTGTAATACTGTACAAACGCTTATCTCTAGCTGTGCTATACGGTAAATATTACACCTTCTTCTTCAAAAACTGTTGAAGTTGAAGCTTACAAAGAAATTTAAACCTCATTTTTGAATTCATATCTTATGCAAATTATTTCCAAGGCTGCATTTTCAAGTGCATATTACGGTTCATGAATTGACTCGTACTATAAGTTATGACTTATGAACTAAATATTTGACACCTTGATCAAGGTTTAAGGTTTTAAAACGCATATATAATAAGCTTTATTAAACGGCTCATATTAAGCGCAAAAATCCATCAAGATTCTTTTAAAATTTACATATACTTTCAAGTTTCATCTAGTGTTAATTTGTGAGAAATTCGAGTGTATATCCAGATTAGGTATAATTATTACAATAAAACGTTTTTTGTAATTTTAAGTTGTGAAACTTAATTCTCGAATTTCAAAGTTCAAACATAATCTAATCTTCTAACTTACGTGAGCTCCTGTAGTGGGATGTATCTGAGAGCCTGTACCCCTATACTGGATAGTATGCGCTGAAAGGAAATACTTAATAAGATCACGCAATTGAGAGCTGTATTCTGAGATTCTGAGAAATGCTCCTATGGTTTTCATAGTTCTCTCGCATTTGATTTCATCCTTATAAACTTATAACCTAACAGCTTTATTATCACTCTGTCAGTATGTGTTACAAACGTGGTATATGACACTATTGTGTCCAACACTGGGTGAATTCTTTGGGATAAACGATAAGATTGGGATCTTAAGATTCTTGTAACTCAACGGTTGAATCTCTTGTATACTATCAAATCGATCGAGGATTAATTAGCAATTTTGAAGAACCTTCAGAAAAAGAAACTAGTGTTAATCACGGCTTTTGGCTTCTGATTATCCATATTAACAAAGGCTTACAAATAGTTATAATTTATCAGTAATCACTGATCAGATTCATGATTCACAGGAAATATTACAACCTTTTTTCTAGGGATGTGCAACTTTTTAAAAACTCTAGAATCTATATGTAATAATTAGGAGTTATGACTTATATGCAAGTAATTAATGGGCCTCTTGCTTTTGACATTTCGGATACCTCAAGATTCAAGAACCTCTTGAAAGTTTATGGGAATAAAGTTTAAACTTCATATTTGATTGGTGTACAAAGTACATAGCACTACATAATAAAAACCACAGGAAAATCGTTAAAGTTGGTTATATGCAGTGTGCACCTCTGCGCTAAAGTTTCCGTGATCAACAATGTAGTATTAATTTAATAGTTAAAGGTTGAAAAGTAAAGCTCGAGATACTACCCAAGGGCCAATACCCATTGGTGAAGGGCCAATACCCATTGGTGAACATTTCACAATCAGCCCAGTGAACACTAATTATCAGTCGAATTTTCAAGAAATTTCTTTTAATCATTAATTTATAACATCGACCTAGCTAATATAATCATACACAATATGGTTTAAATTTAATAGCTAGGTAACGCAACTAAAGTGAAAGCAATATCTACCTCTGCTGTCTTAACTTTTAAGGTAACTGGTAAAATATTTTGATTCTTTATAATATGACTCCGAAAACTACATAATGCATGTGTTTAATAGTAATAACTTATCAGTAGAACTAATGTTTTAGCTTATCTTCTTTATGTCCATGCGTTCATGAAGTCACTTTCAGATTTTTTGATATTTGAACTCCAAATCAAAGTATAGATCATTAGAGGTATACCATTCAGGGGGAATCCCCTATACGATCTGTAAAAGGTTAAAAAGATTCAGTATAAAAGATATAGTATAAAGTTTTCATAAGCTGTAGCTAGAAGAAGTATTAATTAGCCACAAAAATATCTTATTCCTAGCTGAAATTTCCCAATATTGAAGTATTCAAATTATACTTAATCGCCCCAGTAATATTAAAAGTCCAATGTATAAAGCCAGTCTCTTCGATAATATATACATACATAGTCCATGATGATAACTATCAATGTTTGTCGTCGAATTAGATGCTATATTACGCTTATGTAATCTCTGACTAATAAATAGATATATTTATAGGTTTATTTCCTTCGATAATTACTTTGAAGCAATAATAATTATACCTAAATCTTCTAATATTTTTGGAGAATTTAGGAAATATATTATTTTTCTTTAATTCAATCTTTGAAATTTTGGTATTTTTTAAATTATCAATTTTCAAAGTGTTCAAAAAATTATTGAGATACATTTTATTTTTGAAAATTAATTATATATCAAAAAATTCAAATTTTTTAATTAATTAATATGTGCTTAAGGAATTAATTTAGTCCTTCATTGGTATATTACCTCACAAAGAATATCATTTCATTATTTTTTAAGTTTGATTTATTTGTTAAATATTGTCTTTTAAGCCCATGTTGTACTAGTAAAATTATATTATATAATTAATTATATAATCAATTATTAGTCAGAGCTGATTTATCAGTATAAGTAATTACAATTAATAGTATGAAAGTATTTTAAATTAGTTCTCTGTTGGCCAATATTTCAAGATCGAAAATGATGAGACTTAAACATATGATTTTGAAATCATTTTGATAATAGCTCTTAAGATTTTAAGCTTAAAGTGAACAACTAATAACTGATCATCGAGTTATATGTCATCATAATATATTTATATTTTTAATTTTAATATATTAGTTATCGTTACTCATTATTTTACAAATGATCAAAACTTATTTGTTCATGTATTGAAAAACATCCAAAACGAAATGCAAAACCTCTTACTATATAATAAAAACAAAAAATGCAAATGATGAGATAAAAAAAGATAATAATAAAGATAAAGAAATGAATATCATGATAAGTTTTCAAGAAATATCTAGATAAGAAGAGTATCCAGATAAAATCTTTAGATGTCGAGTAAATTGAGTAAACACAATTGACAAAAGAGTGCTTAGAAAAGTATGTTCAAAATCTTCTTCATTGGATTACCTTTCATTTGTTCTTCTAATTCTAAATCTTCTTGTTTTATTATATCTTGATCAAAGACGGTTCTGTCTTTAACCAAATCAATTTCTGATGCAGGGATAAATAAAATCCAATTCTTGGTATAAATTTTATGACCAAAATAAAAGAAGAATAACACAACAACACCTAAATAATTTTGGAAAAAGTTGACGATATCCGTTTTACCATCTTTACCAATTGGGAATAATGCAACCCAAAATTGTGCAACAATAATTAAGATATTAACAATCATAGCATAATATGAAGTCCAGATACCACCTTTACAAACAAAACCTAATTCATTAAGACTGAAACCTTGAGCTTTCATACCTGCTCTGAAACGGATATGACTCATACAGATTGTTGTCCATGTAAAGATACCAGACAAACCAGAAATTGATAATAACCAAGTGAAAATGTTGGATTGATTTTCATAAGCTGCAATAAAACAGAACAAACCAACAATACTTGAAACCATCATAGCTCTTAATGGTCTTTCATTCTTATCAACGAAATCAAACCATTTTGGAGCAAAACCTTGTTGAGCTAATGAATAGAATGTACGAGCAGATGAATATAAAGCTGAATTACCAACAGATAGCACAGCTAATAAAATAACAGCATTGATCATATGAGGAACAATTTTAATACCATATGTTTGGATAGCAATGACGTATGGAGAGACTGGAGCACCTGTTGCATCTGATGAACCCATTAATTCATTTGAGTCATATGGAACTAATAAACCAACAACAATAATTGAGACGAAATAAACGATTAAAATTCTATAAAAGATAATCTTCATAGCAGTTGTAATTGATTTTCTTGGATTTTTCATTAATGAAGCTGAAAGAACAGCGAATTCAGTACCACCTAAAGAAAAAGCTGAAGTAACAAAAGTTGCACAAACACCTTTGAACCCATTGGCAAATGCACCTGGGTTACTCCAGTATTTACCACCAATGTAACCTTGATTATGAATATGACCACCTGTATTAGTATCAATGATTAAACCCAAGATGATGAAACCTAAAATCATTGAAACTTTAAAAGTATTAAGAATAAATTCAGCTTCGGCATAACCTTTAGCACCAACAAAATTCACAACAACAATTAAAACATAAAAAATCGCAACGAAAATATCAGCATTAACAGAATCATTCCAAAATTTAATTGTCATTGAAGCAGTAACTAATTCCAAAGGTAAAACAGTAAACCAATTTATAGCATAATTCCAAGCAACTGCAAACCCCAATGAAGGATCAACTAATTTTGCACAATAAGCATTATAATTACCAGTTAAAGTTGAATAAGCGACTGATAATTCACCAGCAGCCCACATTGTAGAAAACATCATGGTACCAATGATGATATATGAAACAATTAAACCAGCTGGGCCACCTTTTGCTAATGCACCACCATTACCAACTAATAACCCTGTACCACATCCACCAGCAACGGCAATCATGGCAACATGACGAGTTTTCAATTTTTTCTTGACTTGAGCACCTTTATTTGTTGTTTGAGATTCAGTATCATTTACTAAATGAGCTATTGAAGATTCATCTTCTTTTCTTTTAAAAGAATCTTTAAATTCTTCCCATTTTGTTAAATTTTTTGGTGATGGTTTTTGATAAGTTTCAAAATTTGCTAAATCTGATGAATCAGTTTTAGGATCTAAATCATCCATTGGATAGTCTAAAGGAGGAGATTTCTTTATATCTGAACTTGACGACATTGTGACATGGATTGTGTGTTGTATTTATAAAAGGTATATTTGATCTAGGTGTTTATTTTTTTTTTCAGTTTTAATGTGTGACTATATGTATGTGTGTTGAATATGTATGTTTGAATATTGATGATTGAGAATAATATAATATAATTGAATATTGATGTATAGAAACTTAGTACAAATGCAAAATAATATAGTTTTATAAATATTTGATGAATGTCTAAGATATAGTATGAAGGAAAAAAAATGGATACTCCTTGAGTTTTATGATATATTTTTGAATAATTTTTTAAGATGATTGATTTTTAACCCACAATTATCGTGTATTAATCTAAGAAAATTTTAGAAACGGGAGAGGAAGAGGTACTATGAGAGCCGAAAATAGGATAGACGTTGATCGTGCAATGATTTCTTATCTCTGATCTGAATTTGAATGACCTCCAAATTTTGATTACAACTATACGTAGGGCATTTCCAACAGAATTGAAATTTGGGCGAGTATAATTTTTTCTTTTTCGCAGAGAAAATAAAGTTAAAATTTTCAACGGTCGGGAATAACCTTTACTGGGCGTAATTGTAGGCGAGTACAATTGAATGGTAAAAGATTATAAGGAAGAAATAGGAACTTTCAGGAAGTTTAACCAGTAAGTTAATTGTAATGTGTCATTACGTTTTAGTACTAGTATTATAGATCGACTTCTTCTCCACTTTAATCTGTTGTTGCCAGTTACCAGCTTTAAACTTTTGCTGACTGATTAAAGTTCAGAATTCAGATTCGTTCATATTAAATTCTCAGAACCTGTCAAGTAGAATATAGCCGACCGGGTATATGAGAAACAGGTAGTGATAGACGATTTGAGTTTCGTCATAAAGTAAAATTCTTGCTTAGTTGACTTATATTTGATTAATATCACTTTGAAGTGTGTCTAAAACTTGATATCTTGTGCTGATATTGATAGTACAAGTTACTAGATATCTTGTTCCCAATCGTCTATGACTTCTACAGATACACCCTTGTCTCCAGAGATTCCGTCTTCTCCTAATAGTTTGTTGTTTTGTTTGATGCCTTGTATATGCGGTCCGCGAATTAGTGCTTTGAACTTTTTGAACTTTTGAATACTTTGCCACTTGCAAGTTGCAACTTGTGAATTTTGATGGGAATCTCTACTTATAAGAATAACACACGCTACATGATTTCATCGTACCACCGATAAACTTGATAAGTGATAGAACTGATAACACAGGATACTTTAGCGATTGGGGGTTATAAGTTATAACTTAGTTACTTATCATAAACGGAACTTCAAATGGAACATGGAAGTTTGGAACATGTAATTATGGGTAAATTCTCCGATGAAAACTGGTAGATTAAATCTGACACATTTATCTATTAATTACAGTGGCACAATTATTGGGTAGTACGAGTAGTAGACCAGGACCGGCCCTATACCGCCGCTCTGAAGAAATCAGAAACCTATATACTAGTGGTTTGAACTTTGAAGTTTGAACTTGTGTCATTAATTACCCCAGACTACTTACCTCAAAGGTCACCAAAAAGGTGGAATCATTTGGATGGCACTGACACGTATATGGCACTATTAGTGAGGATATATGTGGTATATACTTTCTTTAAGATTTTGAAATTTGAACTAATCACAATTGCGTACAAATTTGCGTGGTTCGGTTTAAGTTTAAAGTATGCGAATACACGTCTTATAATTAACCACTTATGATTAAGATAGATGTCAACTTTAACGATTGGCATACTTGGGGTCATTCAGGGTGGAATACATTTATACGATACAATAAACATCATCAACGTTGAATGTGATACCGTGATCATGTCGAAATAAACATTAAACGACAACATCTGATACATTAGAGTGGTAAATTGTAATAGATAGATCAAAGATTTCAATATTTTTTTTTGATTTCCACCCGATCGTGAGACCCGAAGAATTTAACGTCTCCTGGAGTATATCTTCATTATGAATTTGATTCTGATGTTCGAGCTTCAGCTATCAATGTGATCTAACAGTGTTCAATCCTGAATCCTATTTGACTAGACTTTTCAAGATTCTAGGTTAAATTTTACACCTAGAGATTGTGGAAATTTTCAAAAAGGTCAAGAAAAAGACAGCATTGAACCACAAACCACAGCTTAAGAAACGCCTAGATAATATAGTATACTAGACACTGAGCACTCTCACAAAAGCTCATTTCTACATTGAATATCACACTTTACAAATCACCACATCTCAATAATATTTTTCCATTTATCATGTTGTCATAGAGTCATAGAGTCATAGATCTAAGGCCTCCGTTATTTAATATAGCGCCACTCTTTCAAACTCAAAATTCAAGATGCAAATAATTAATTGAGAAGTTACTGTTTGACAAAATCAACAGTTTGAGGTACAACAATGGTTCTGTAAAAACTGGTAGATTTCAGGTTGACAAAGAGATATCATACTATACAATTGCACATCACAAACGCCTGATATCAATGATTAATTCAATAGATATTCATTTCAAATCTATGAATGGAAATATCCACAGCGGAAAGCCACAACAATATGACCTCTTGGTTACAATATCAACGTTATATTTTGGGCCTTGAGCCGATCAGTTGTACACTAGTGGCAACTTGTCACAATGAATTTATTAAAAGACCGTTTTACACAGTTTTACCGTTTCTTAATCTTGGTATCATCTTTAATCTTCAATATATTTAACGTTAATCCGGTGATTCTTTGTCTTATCATTAATTTTCCATTTCAATGTCCTATAGAGCTTTGAATCAACTGGAGCCCAATAGCAATAACAATAAAATGGTTTCAAAATTCACAAAGATTTATAGAGCTACTTATACACAAGCTCATATTATTGGATTTGTTTCATTTACTCAACCAGGTATTTGGTCTGCTATTGCAAATTTGGGTGCTGGTGGGTTACAATCTGTAAACACTGCAAATATTGCAAATGCTATTTTATTTGGTATCATGTTTGTAACAGCTCCTTTATATGCTATATTAATTAATAAAATAGGTTTGAAACTAATTCTTGCTTGGGGTACTTTAGGTTATGTTTTTTGGAGTGCTGGTTTATATCAAAATTCTAAAGATGGTACTGAATGGTTAATCATGTTTGGTGCTGTTACTTGTGGTATATCTGCTAGTGCATTATGGTCTTCTGAAGCTACTGTTGCTATTCTATATCCAGATGATAATCAAAGAGGTAAATTTGTTGGTACATGGCAATTATGGAATAAAGTTGGTGGATTAATTAGTGGTGCAATTACAGTCGCATTGAATTTTAGAAATGGATCAGCTGGTGGTGTTTCATTGAATACTTATATTGTCTTAATTGCACTTCAATGTTTAGGTTTACCTGTATCATTATTGTTATCTTCACCGGATAAACTTATACGTAAAGACGGTAAGAAATTAAAATCAAATTTAACACAAGAATCATGGAAATCAAGATTTAAAACACTATGGAGAGTTTTTTTAACAAAAGAAGTATTATGTCTTACTCCATTATTCATTTCAAATGTTTGGTTCAATACTTGGCAATCAAATTACATGACACATCATTTCAGTGTTCGTACAAGAGCTTTAAATTCATTACTTACAGCTTTAATTAACGGTGGTACTGATGTTGTTGCAGGTATATTACTTGATATTAAAATGAGAAGATCCATAAAAGTTAGAATTTCTTGGGCAATTACCGCTTCGATATTGGTTGGATTTTTCATCTATAGTTTAGTCATTCAACACGAGTTTGATATTAATCCAGAAGAAGGTATTGACTGGAAAGGTAATCCAAGATATGCAAGAAGTTTCATTCCTTTCCAAATCTTCAAAATTGGTGGTGAATTAGTTTTCAATTGGGTTTATTGGGTTATTGGAGCTTATCATTTCCCACCATCTGATATTCCATATGTTTCAGGTATCATTAGATCATTTGAAAGTTTAGGACAATGTTTAGGTTTTGTTGTTGGGACTGTTAATACAAATGATATGACAAATTTAGCAGTTGCAGCTGGTGTTTTCTTTCTTTCTATTCCATCAACAACTTATATCGCATGGCAAGTTGATGATGAACCTGTTGAAAAAGATAAATTGGAATCTGAAACTGAAGGTTCTTTACACAGTGAAAATGAAGATCATGCTGAATCAGGTGAAGTGTTAGATCAATCTAGTAAAAATAATTTGATTGAACGTGTCAATACTTTATCTGATTGATTATATATATTTCAGAAATTTTCATAAACTTATTTTTATACTTAATTTTGTTTTTTGTTTCTTCTTTAGTCTTAATCTATCATGTAATACTAGATTCCATCACCATTAATTTACTGAAATATGGATTTAGAATTTGTTATACATGGCCCATGGGTAGTAATACCGCGCTAAAAGGTGTTTGAAATATTTAAAGATTTATCAACTTATTGTTCCTTAAAGTTCTAAATTGTAGATCAATAATTCTCGATCGTGAAAGACCCTTTTTACTCAATATGTTACGCAATTAAGCCCATTGGACAGCTTTATAGTCGAAATTTCAAATAACCTTGAACTTCTAGTCAATGGATATCAGATACAGTGAGCCAATGGAGGGAGTTGTTAAAAGTATAAATATAAATTGATGATCATTACTAGCTAGTAGCTACTGGATGCAAAATGTAGATATGTCGATCTATTGTAACTGTTTAGTATTTATCAAAAAACGCGATCTATATAGCTGAGAGGACCATATATAATTTGCCCTTAATAACCGTTTGGAGTTATGATTTGAGGTCTATTCCAATTTCAACGTATGGTGGTGTTTAAGTGGATAGTAAGGTATGTTATATTACTTCCAGGTGTCACATGCACAGCAAACAATTATTGATCTTTCATATAACAATGCCCACTAAGTACATCATATGATATATAAATGTACTTTGCTAGTACATGGAGTTTGAAACACTAGCAAGCTGTATTGTAACTTATAAAGTTATCAAACTATCAAATAATTGCAACATCATGTGCATGCGTAGTCTATACCTCCAGAAGCACATGTCAAGTCGAAACTTATAAGTAGGCGCCATACGCAGGATAGCTGGTAAAAGTTAGCTTATATGAAGATCAAATTTGAAAGGTTGTGATGTTTAGATAGAGATCAAGCACGGTTAGTTATGTCGAGACTCTTAATGGCTAAATTGACCCGTTGATCTTTCAATTATGACACACCTTTGATTTTCACGTCAATTTATAATGAGGTCCATTGACACCTGGTGCAGTTTACCGGGTTTCAACTTTTTATATACCTGTACCTTAAATCTTCATGATGAGTTTGAACTGATCCATATTATAGAGCTTTGGAGAGAGGCAAATATGTGCAGTTTTGAGTGATCCCATATTGGAAAACTCTAGATGAGTTACTCCTATCTTTCAATGGATCCATCGATTGAGCTTTGACTTCCTTAATATCGACTTAAAATCCAGACCCCTTGGATATCAGCCTCCATGCAATTTGTTCAGGGTGTTATTTAAACTCATGATGATGTATAAGCTATCTTTTTTATTACCAATAGTGGAAGATCTTACCGCAGATTATGTATAGATGTATAGATGAAAAAGATTAAGTTTTTAACAGGAACCTTAGTGGTCCATCTAAGATGATTTGCTTTGATGAGCATATAATTTTGGAACGACATAGACTTCAAGGTTCAAAACAGTTGCTGATCATCAATTAAGATGTTCAACTTCATGACCAATTTAGTTCACGATAAGGAATTTGATTGGTTCATGACCACCTTAATTTGATTTTGATCATGAATTCGCGAGAAAATATACAGATTTGTCTCAATGACGTTAAGAACTGTACGTAAGACAAATCGAGTTTTTCGAGACATATCTGAGACTCAAGAGAGATGAAGAGAGCGATGATATTGAAGGTGAAGTGACAGGTGAAGTGGATGATACCATCCATATTCATATACCAGACTTTAATATTTAGTTATAGAGGAGGCTGATTGAGTTTGGACTCGTGATTTGTTTTATGACTTCGGATTTAACAGTTGAAGATATAAATTTGCTTAGAAGTTAGATCTTGGACAAATGTGCGCTTAATCTAGCGTAATTAATCAAAGCTTATGAGTTCTATTGTTCTCTTATCAAACAAAGAATAAAGTTTCAAAAGGCATTTAATCCATGGGGCTCCCACTCTTTTTATATTCAAGAAATTTAAACTCCATGTAACTCTTTGATGTGCCGGGTATTCACGATTTCCTTTAACCCAGCTGATATCTTTGAAACCTATAAGCGAAGATAACAGAAGCCATACTGGACGCTAAATAACGGGTATTGCAATGCTACTCTTATAAAAATCACAAACGAGTTACACCGGGTTCAATCTAGATCAATCGGCAAGCAATCAGGATAAATAGATTTCCTGCTTAACGGTAATTGTACTTTCAAGAAATAGCCTAATATTTCGAAGTAACGTCGCTACACATTAACAATCTGAACAGCCCTAGAGTACTTAATAGTAAACTACAATAACTGAAACATTAATCAATTATACGTGTAATAATGACAATAAATAAGTTGTAAACCATCATTCTCAGCCCTTTGCATACATCATCATTAACTTCATCTTGAACTTCACCTTCATTAACTGACATGTCCTGAATCCTGGTTTCATTTACCCCAGATTTTGTCCCCCACGTACGTCTAAGTTCCTGCCCACGTCTCTGTGGACCGGCTTACGTCGTGCTTGGTAGCTTTTCTGCCTAGAATTTTCAATTACTGTACAGAGCTCAGTGATCACTGCTTACTTAGGCAGAGATTGGTACACACACGCACAAAGCTCTCTGCCTAATTTTTTATCTTTTGTCTTTAAATCCTCTGGACATCCTGCGAAATTAGTCATTTTTTTTCGATGCAATTCATTTTTTTTTTAATTTTTTAATTTTGGATGGGCAATTTTGGTCAAAAAAAGTTATAAACAAGTTGAATTCCTTCAATTAACAATTGTCAATAAAGAACTTAGTGGTATATTTTTGTTACATTCAATTCATTGTACAATTGATTACACAGACTGCTAATACCATCTTTGCTCAATCATTCAAAGTCGTTTCGATCCAAACCGCTACTTTTAGAAACACTAGAAAGATTACAAAAGTCCCCTATTAGCAAGTTTTTAGATTGATTTTTGATAAACAGCTGGTCTTTATTCAAATTAATCATATATATATCAATTAACTTATTATCATACAAACCAATTGACTTTATTTATTCAGGAATAAAAGAATAGAATTATAACATCATGTCTTATGAACCACTTCGTGTCCCAGACAATGGTGATATCAATAGAATAAGAAGAAACTCTTTATTATTAGGTTCTTCAACAAACAAAATCTTGGTTGCAAACAGAGGTGAAATCCCAATCAGAATTTTCAGAACTGCTCATGAATTGTCTATGCAAACTGTTGCCATCTATTCCCATGAAGATAGATTATCAGCTCATAGATTGAAAGCCGATGAAGCTTATGCTATTGGTTACAAAGGTCAATTCTCACCAGTTCAAGCTTATTTACAAATTGATGAAATCATTAAAATTGCTAAAGAACATAATGTTGATATGATCCATCCAGGTTATGGTTTCCTTTCAGAAAACTCTGAAATGGCTAAAAAAGTTGCAGCTGCTGGTATTACTTGGATTGGTCCTACTGCTGAAATCATTGATTCAGTTGGTGATAAAGTCTCTGCTAGAAACTTGGCTGCCGCTGCCGATGTCCCTGTTGTTCCAGGTACTGATGGTCCAATTGATTCCGTTGAAGAAGCTCAAGCCTTCGTTGCTCAATACGGTTTCCCAGTTATCATTAAAGCTGCCTTTGGTGGTGGTGGTCGTGGTATGAGAGTTGTTAGAGAAGGTGATGATATTGGTGATGCTTTCCAAAGAGCCAAATCAGAAGCCATTACTTCTTTCGGTAACGGTACCTGTTTCATTGAAAGATTTTTAGACAAGCCAAAACATATCGAAGTTCAATTATTAGCTGATAACTATGGTAATGTTATTCATTTATTTGAAAGAGATTGTTCTGTTCAAAGAAGACATCAAAAAGTTGTTGAAGTTGCTCCAGCTAAAACTTTACCACAAGAAGTTCGTGATGCTATTTTAACTGATGCTGTTAAATTAGCTAGAACTGCTAACTATAGAAATGCTGGTACTGCTGAATTCTTGGTTGATGCTCAAAACAGACATTATTTCATTGAAATTAATCCAAGAATTCAAGTTGAACATACCATCACTGAAGAAATCACCGGTGTTGATATTGTTGCTGCTCAAATTCAAATTGCTGCAGGTGCTTCATTAGAACAATTAGGTTTATTACAAGATAGAATTACCACTAGAGGTTTTGCTATTCAATGTCGTATTACTACCGAAGATCCAGCTAAGAATTTCCAACCAGATACTGGTAAAATTGAAGTTTATAGATCAGCTGGTGGTAATGGTGTCAGATTAGATGGTGGTAATGGTTTCGCAGGTGCTGTTATCTCACCTCATTATGATTCTATGTTGGTTAAATGTTCATGTTCAGGTTCAACTTATGAAATTGCAAGAAGAAAAATGATTAGAGCTTTAATTGAATTCAGAATTAGAGGTGTTAAAACTAACATTCCATTCTTGTTAACTTTATTAACTAATGATGTTTTCGTTGAAGGTTTATACTGGACTACATTCATTGATGATACTCCAAAATTATTCGAAATGGTTTCATCTCAAAACAGAGCTCAAAAATTATTAGCATACTTAGCTGATTTAGCTGTCAATGGTTCATCAATTAAAGGTCAAGTCGGTTTACCAAAATTAGATAAAGAACCAACTATTCCAGAATTACATGATTCTAAAGGTCAAGTCATTGATGTCAACAAATCTGTTCCAAAAGGTTGGAGAGATGTTTTATTGGCTGAAGGCCCAGAAAAATTTGCTCAACAAGTTCGTAACTTTGATGGTACTTTAATTATGGATACTACTTGGAGAGATGCTCATCAATCTTTGTTAGCTACTAGAGTTCGTACTCATGATTTACTTGCTATTGCTCCAACTACTGCTCATGCTTACGCTGGTGCTTTTGCTTTAGAATGTTGGGGTGGTGCTACATTTGATGTTGCTATGAGATTCTTACATGAAGACCCATGGGTTAGATTAAGAAAATTAAGAAAATTGGTTCCAAATATTCCATTCCAAATGTTATTAAGAGGTGCTAATGGTCTTGCTTACTCATCATTACCAGATAATGCTATTGACCATTTCGTTAAACAAGCCAAAGAAAATGGTGTTGATATCTTCAGAGTTTTTGATGCTTTGAACGATTTAGAACAATTGAAAGTTGGTGTTGAAGCTGTCAAGAAAGCTGGTGGTGTTGTTGAAGCTACCGTCTGTTATTCAGGTGATATGACTCAACCAGGTAAGAAATATAACTTGGAATACTACTTAGAAATCACTGATAAGATTGTTGCTGCTGGTACTCATATTTTAGGTATTAAAGATATGGCTGGTACTTTAAAACCAAGTGCTGCTAAATTATTAATTGGTGCCATCAGAGAAAGACATCCAAACTTACCAATCCATGTCCATACTCACGATTCAGCTGGTACTGGTGTTGCTTCAATGGTTGCTTGTGCTCAAGCTGGTGCAGATGTTGTTGATGCTGCTACCAACTCCTTATCTGGTTTGACTTCTCAACCATCAGTCTCTGCTATCTTAGCTTCATTAGACGGTGACATTAACACCAACATCAATGCTAACCATGCAAGAGATATTGATACCTATTGGGCTGAAATGAGATTGTTGTACTCAGTCTTTGAAGCTGACTTGAAGGGTCCAGATCCAGAAGTTTACCAACACGAAATTCCAGGTGGTCAATTAACCAACTTATTATTCCAAGCTCAACAAGTTGGTCTTGGTGAAAAATGGATTGAAACTAAAAAAGCTTATAGAGAAGCTAATTACTTATTAGGTGATCTAGTTAAAGTTACTCCAACTTCAAAAGTTGTTGGTGATTTAGCTCAATTTATGGTTTCAAACAAATTAACCCCAGAAGATGTTAAGAGATTAGCTTCTTCATTAGATTTCCCAGATTCAGTTTTAGATTTCTTTGAAGGTTTAATTGGTCAACCATATGGTGGTTTCCCAGAACCATTAAGAACTGATGTCTTAAGAGGTAAGAGAAGAAAATTGAATGTTAGACCAGGTTTAGAATTAGCTCCATTTGATTTTGAAAAAATTAGAGAAGATTTATCATCAAGATTTAACAAAGTTACTGAATGTGATATTGCTTCTTATAACATGTTCCCAAAAGTTTATGAAGATTTCAGAAAAATTCAAGAACAATATGGTGATTTATCAGTTTTACCAACAAAGAACTTCTTAGCTCCACCAAAGATTGGTGAAGAAATTACAGTTGTCATTGAACAAGGTAAAACTTTGATTATCAAATGTAATGCTGTTGGTGATTTAAATAAAGAAACTGGTATCAGAGAAGTTTACTTTGAATTAAATGGTGAATTACGTAAAGTCTCAGTTGCTGATAAAAAATCAAACGTTGAAACCGTTTCAAGACCAAAAGCTGATGCTCATAATCCAAACCAAGTTGGTGCACCAATGGCTGGTGTCCTTGTTGAAGTCAAAGTTCACAAAGGTTCTGAAGTTAAGAAAGGTGATGCTGTTGCCGTTTTAAGTGCTATGAAGATGGAAATGGTTATTTCTGCTCCAGCTGCTGGTTTAATTGGTGATGTATTTGTTAAAGAAGGTGACAATGTTGATGCTAGTGATTTACTAGTTGTCATTGAAGGCGAAGAAAAGAAATAGATTTAGAAATTAACTTGATTACAATGTTTTATATTTTGGATTCTTCTTAATTTTTAGCGGTTTTGGGAAGAGGCAAATTTAAATGCACTGTATTGAGCCGGTTATTCAAAGTTTTCATATATATTATATTTGATTTATTCGTAATTTTGTTTTGTTGAATTTTTAGTACATGTCTTTTAGAATGAGCTTCAAAATGTAGATTTATTTCCGGTTTAGGAAGTCTAGTTTTTACTTGGTCGCGCTAGCAAAACTTCCCCATAAAAAGCTACAAACAATTACCTTCACTCATATGCTACTTGTCAATAAAAACAAACATATTACAACTAAATTGATTAGTATGGCTGGTGATCACGGACGTACGTTATATTGACTGACAAACTTTATGAATCTCACTAACAGGTTTTTTTAGCATTGAAAGCCGACCCAGCGGTCGAATTATGGAACAGTATGTTATCCCTTATATCAAGAACAAAACGTATCAAATAATCTAACATTTAACTTGTTTAGAATGGAATGAAACAGCATATAAAAGATTTAAATTGAATTATAAATCCACACCAATTGTTTTGCTTTTCACAGTTGCTATTCCTGGTGCTTTAATCTATACTGGTTATCAAACACAAACTTGGGGTGATAGAATTCCAATTAGAAGAACTCAACCAATTCATGAAAGAGAATATAAGATTCCAGATTGGTATAGTACTAAATAATACTGGAGAATGATTATTTATTTTATTTATTAACTTATTTATTTATTTATTTATTTATTGATCAAGTATACATATACATATATTTACTTACTTACCTGAATCAAGTATGTACATATCAGAGCGAATGGAGAACATATAACTCCAAAATATGGATTGAAGATCAGTAGAAAGCTTTATAACCCAGCAATTATTGTTCCACTCAATATGACTACACCAGACTCTACATACTAATATTAGCGATGACATACCCATATATTAACAAACAGAATGAACAATAAAAAAAACATGAGAACAAATAAAGATGTATGATAAATTTTGGAAACATGAACCAAATCCCAAACCTGATAAAGATAACATAACAAAAAAAAAGTAGAAAATAAAAGATAAAAATTGTAACAAAGCCTTTTTAAACTATAACAAAATAAACAAAACATAGCATGAATATGTTGTGAATTTTTTTATTTTTTGATATAATGAATATATGTGTGTGAATGGCTGAACTGAAAAAAATATTAATTAACATTCACACCTAAAATGAAGAAAAGTATGTATGATAAAAAAATATATGCATATAGACAATCAGAATTATTTATTAATTCTAAATTGAAATTCATTAATTCCAGATTTAACTGTTGGTGATTGATCCTTTTCTGGTGAATGTTGAGATATTGATGATCTTTTTGACTTTCTATTAGCAGATCCAAACAGGAATTGATCAGCTGTGAAGCTTGTTGAATCATTTGAATCAAAACGACTTATAGTGGAAGGTATTGGTGATTGATTTATAAAAGGGTATTGTGCAGGTGCAGAAGTCAATGGTGAATGACCTGAAGCATCCGATCCTGTTGGTGATGAATTTGTATTTGATGGTGAATAAATAGAGAATGATGTTGGTTCAATTGGCGGAGGTTTAGGAAGTTTTGGAAACTTCATTGAAGTGGCCGATGTTGGTGTACCAACGTTTGATGGTCTTCTAGGAGTAGATTTAACACTGCTTGAAGCTGATCCACCTTTGATTTTTTCACGACCAGGTTCCATAACAAATTCATAATTTTTGATAACATTCCCCTTCAGACCATTATGTAGACCATTAGAGCTATGATTCTTCAAAAGTTTTGATTCTTTAGCATTAACTATATTTGTTGAATTATTATGAATCTTTTTTGAAAAATCTAAAGTTGCAAACATTGGACCTGGTTCTTTAACAGGTGTTGTATTCAAGAAACTTTTGGACTTTTTAAGCTTCAAGGTACTTGTACTTGGACCAGATACCGATGATTTCTTAACTCTATTCAGCTTTGTAGTTGAACTTGACTTATTCAGTGGTGGAGGTTGAATCTTTTGTGCAGGTGGTGTAGGAGGTAATTTCATATCTTTTGATGAAGTTGAAGTTATTGGTGTAGAACTTTTAGATGATTGTTTTCTTTTTTGCTTTCCAGACATAGATGTTACTTCTTTGAATCTTGAAGGTAGTTGAATCTCTGATTGTGAATGTTGTGGTAAACTTGGACGAGATATGAAAAACTGTTGTTGTTGAGATTGGAAAGAAGGAGCTGGCGCATTAGATCCAACATTTGTAGGTTGTTGAATTTGAAATTGTGCTTGCTGCTGTTGGTATGGATGGAAAACATTAGTATTTTGAAGTTGTACTCTAAAAGTTGGAGTTGTTGGTATTTGAGGTTGAATTTGTTGACTTGAATTTGATAATTGTGATTGAGATGATGATGACGAAGAAGTTGACAATTTAGATTGTTGAGTTTTGTTATTCACCGGCAAAGCTTCATCACTTGATTGAGATAATGAACTATTACTATTATTTGAAAAAGTCATAAATTGAGCTTGTGGTGGTTGGAAAGACTGTGAAGATGGAATTTGAACAGGGAAATTCTGAAACTGTGATTGTGATCCATTTGGTGATTGTGTAAGTGGAGGAACCGTACTTGGTGTTGAATTTGCCGGGGTTGGGAAACTATTCAATGGTGTTGTTGTTTGGTTAAATAAAGGTGATGTAGAATCTGTAGTAGTTGTATTCACAGTTAAGTTCTGTTGTATATTCCCTTGATTCAAATTGAGGGGCTCCATATCATGTTGTGATGGTTCCATAGGTTCCATAGGTTCTTTTATAGGAGATGAACTTTGCAAAATTGTATCATTTGATTCTTGTCTATCTAAAGTGGTTGTAAATGATAATAAAGGATCATCTTCTAATAAACTCTCTATCGTTATTTCTTCTTCTTGTTTATTATCATGTAACAAATCATTATCAAATTGTGAAATATGTTGCAGTTCAGGTTGTGAATAACTATGTTGTTGGTAAAATTGAGTTTGTGGTGGTGGAAATGCTGTTGGTTGTGATGCTGTAATATTGAAAGACTGTGGAAATGGAACAGGATCTTCCGGTATACTCATTATATTTGGATATTGTGGTATAGACAAGGATTCATTATCAGACTGAGTCTGATAGCTATATGCATACATATTTTGTTGTGAATTATTTTGCAGATGAGAATGATTATGATTATGATTTGGAGGAACAAAATTGAAATCTGTAGCAGTACCAACTTCTAACTCCTGTTTTATTCTCATTTCTTTAATATGATGATTATATTGTATTGTAATGGTTTTCTTTTTTTGTTTTGACTATTGTAATACTATTCTAACACGAAAAGCGAATGATCTTTATGGAAGCGAACGTAATGGTGTATAAAGCCCACACAGGCGTAATGATAAAACTTATTAGATACTTGAAATGATCTTGAAATCAACGTCAACGGTACTGTTGTTATGTGGTGTTGAAATGTTGAAGTTTGTAAAATTTCGAGCGTGTTTTTGGACTTTGATGATGTAAACCCGACGAGCCAGCAATAATAACAAAAAACCCGGTAATAGACAATATGGAAACACTGAACAATATCTTTGAAATGTAAACTATGATGATGTTAACAAGCAAAGAGACAAACAATATATGGTGAGTTTTTGTTGTTCAGAAGTACCTATCTTTTTTTCTGATTTTTTAATTTTTTGTTTTGGTTCTCTGTACCTTGGGGGAGAAGCTTGCAATGTATGTATGGGGCGATAAAAATAAAAACTTCTTCACAGGTACACAGTGATCCTGGCGACAAAAGCGTATCAAATCAACAATAAAGCGTATCTGAAGGTCTGGTATGAAGTTTGAAGCAAAATGCTGTGGTTTGTAGAAGTGGTTATCTTTGGTTTTGGTTGATGGAACTGTGGTTTTGGTTTTTGATATTCTGAAATCTATATTAAGAATCAAAGATCAACTGAGAATATAAAAAAAAAAGTTAACAAACCACGGGGCGCTTGGTGGGAAGTCTGAGTAGTAGTGTGAGCGTGGACTGGTGATGATATAGTTTCTAGCGAGCGTGTAGTCCTTCTTTGTAGGCGTGTGACTTGTAAAGTTGATGGTTGTGTTTGGAAACGTACCAGTTTTTGTTTGGATCCTTTGTTCATTTTCAAAAGTGTTCCTGTTTATCACGGTTTAATTTTCGAATTTGACGTTTTTGAAATTTGGTTTACGCTGGTTGATTTCCGGTTTGAAAAAGTTCTCGGTTTCTGTATTCGGTAGATGACTTGAAGAGGAAGAGGTTATACCCCGATGGTGCCTCGTAATTATATTATATTAGCCATAGATTTGAATATTATTGTTACCCAAGTTTTGAAAGTGGAAGGCTGGCAGCAAAGAAGAGAGACCGTCTAGGGAATTCAGGATAGAGAAAGTAATCGAGGTTACAGAAGTACACTTGTCAGAATGCATTGCTTCTCTGTTTCTGATCTGATTACATGGAAGTCCTTCTCAGGGCGTTTATACATCTTTCAAGATCCTGTACACAAATACTGGAATTATTCAAGATGGTTTTTTGACCCAAAGCCAGTACCAACAGAACCTCAAACATTGAGACGGTTCTTAACAGAGACAATGCTTTATTTCCCATTGTTTGATAGGTTTACACCAACTATTTTCATACTGAGATTTTAATTCAATTCCATATTGCTTACATCAACATATTGCTTTACACATAACTATCCTCTCGTCCAAGAACAGAAAATTCACAGGTTAATCTCCAATTTCAATTGATACATACCTTCGTTTAACAGGTCTTAGACTGAATTTGGATTTCCATTGTCACCAAATTTATCATAGTATGTCTAACCATGTTTCAAATAATAACCAACCAGCTACACATAAATGTACCATATTATTACACAATGAATTACAAAACTTGATAATCCATCCAACTTCTGGTATTTCAGCATTTCCTTCCAATGAAAATAATAGATTATTTTGGAGAGGTACAATTATTGGGCCTAAAAATACTCCATTTGAAATTTATTTTATAAACTTGAAATTATTATATTCAATCCAAATCATCCATTTGTTGCACCAGAAGTATTCTTTTATTACAAGGATATGGCATCCAATTATTTCTTCAAGAGATGGTAAAATTTGTGTTGATACATTAAATAAAAAATAGTCACCTTGTTTGACAGTAAAATCTTTGTTATTATCAATTCAATCATTACTTTCTGGACCTAATGAAGCATCTCCATTGAATATAAGTGCTTCTCGAATATTACATTTGAAAGATACAAACCGAGCTAATTATTTGAATGAAGTGATGACTAGAAATGTTTATGATGGAATACCACTAAGTAAAGCTATAAGAAATGTAGGTGAGATGTTAGGACGTCTGTGAAGAAAGTGAACAAATTGCTTGTGAATTGAATCTTGTATAGAGTTTTGATGATATCAATATAATTTACATCTTTATCGTATCAAAAGTCCCATATGTAATCAAGTAGGTAGTACTACACTCAAAATTTTCAATATAGAACAAATATGTATGTATTATTAACCCAAAATATCGCAAAACCAATTAAACTAAAACTTATAACAACCATAATAAAAAACAAAACTAAAATAAACCTGAACAATATGTATGATATGTTAACTTAAAAACCAAACAACCCATAATTAAAAAACAAACTTATAACATATAATATATAATATAACTTAAAATAATAAAAAAACACTTTGAAATAGTAAATGCACCAACTATTAAATTGTAAACGAATGTGTACCCTGATTATATTCTCTTATCTTATCCCAAATGATCTATACTTGCACATGATATTATAATTAAACCTTTATAATATTGAAAAAAAACCCCTTGACCCCAATGAAATATTATTAATTATTATTTGATATTGTGACAGTGATATATAGATATGCAATTATATGATACTTCCTTTGACTTATTTACATGAAATTAAACTTCTTATGCTGATTATAATGTAACACTTTCCCTTTACCTTTATGTATGATCTTATCCCTTTGATGCAAAAAACCTAATTATTAAAAACCTGATAACCCTGAAATGTTATGAAGACTATGATGAAAAGACAAAAACAATTAAACTCATATAAAGTTTGTATTGATCACATGAATTTTTCAAATTTTTCATCTTGTAACCAACCAATTTTTTCAAATGCTGCAAATAATCTACTTGCTTTATTAACATCAATTCTACATGATTTTTGTGCATCTGTTCTTCTGAATGGCAAACCTTTCTTCATTCTTGTAACTTTTTCTGCAAATAATCTTCTTTTAGAATCCAAGAACAAATTACATGGTAATCTTAAAATTGATGCTAATGTAGCTTCAGCTGGATGTAATTTATCAAGTAATGGATCATCAGCAAGACTCATTGGTTGACCTTTCCATTCAACTTTCAAACATCTATTATTGTTTGGTAATAAATTAGTATCTGGTGAATAATCAGGAATTGATTCCCAATCAATAACCATTGGTGGAACTGATGGTGAAGAAACTGGTTTTCTTCTTTTAACTGGTGGTGGTGTAGAAACTCTTGAAATATCTGAAGGATTTTCTAATGCTTGAGATGATTCTCTAGCAATACGACGTGTTCTAACCTTTTCATATTGACTGTTATAGTCAGAATCACTATTATAACCAACAGATGATGAAACATTACCATTACCATTCTCATAAACAGATCTAATGATTCTTCTTGGTGCATATCTTCTTGTAAGTTTGGAAATATGACCATTGTGTTTTGATGAAGAACGGTTAGTATATTCTCTGATGAAATTGATTTGAGCTCTCTTGAAGTTTTTAGATCCAATATTACTCCAAGCATTAACATTCAATTGATAGTTTTCATATTTATCAATTGGAAATTCACCAAGTTCAGTTTTATTATTTGATAAAACAACAAATGTGTCGATTTTTTCATTACCACTGTTGAGTAATTGTCTTTGTTGTAGTTCTTTCAAAACATTGTTGTTGTTGTTAGAGGTTTGCGATACCGGAGCTTGAACTGCACCAGCAGCTGAAGATTCTGCACTATGATAAGGAGATAATGGAGGTGAAGGAATTGATTGATCTTCATATAACTTTGGACCAATGAAGTGTGACTTTGATGACTTTCTGTGAATGATAGGTGCATCACTTAAATTGATTTCTGGAGTCATAGCTCCAATAGAAAACTCTGAAGACATATTTGTAACTGTGGTATTATGATATCTGAGATTAGATTCTGAAACGTTAAGCTGCAAATTCGCGATCTTTAGTGTGGTATGCAATTGATTGTGTAGTAATCTGTTTATAGTTGATTTGTGAGCTTTGTTGAAAAGATCTTTATGATTTTGATAGATTCTTTAATCGTTAGTATATAGAGAAAAGGTAAATAAATATTACAAGATTAAAAGAATTTGCAAATATTGAGCTTACTTATTTACATATATAAAAATTTTTTTTGTGACTTGCATTTCTTTTTTTCTTTTCCTTTATCATAATCAACGCGATTTCAAGCCGGAAAAAGAAAAACTATGCAAAGTAATGCGAGTTTTGCCAAAACATTTCTGAGGAAACGAAAAATTGCGAAATTTTTTAAAAGATGAAAAAACCCTGAAGTTTGAAGCTTTGTGAGCATAAACTCAATTCAAATCAATGGTTTTATGAATGTCCATTCGATAGGAATTGTCGATTATGTCTCTTGATTGATTTTACTGGACTAAAATGTCAACTTTTCCCACTTTTCGGAGTCATATTCCCTGGTTACGATAAGAAAAGTTGTTGTGACAACATGAAACAAAAAAAAAAAACTTGTGTGACTTATCAATATTCGTGCGCGGCGAAAGAAAGAAATAAATTTGTGCAAATCCGTTTTTTGCGAAAACTTTTACCTAAAATAGAGACGTTACTTCTGGTTTCTAATTTCTAATAATTACCTGAGTTCCAATTTCTAGTCATCATGAAGTACAGCCTAAAATATCATGACGATGTTGTGAACTTCTATCAATATTTGATAACTTTAACCTTATTCGTCATGTTATGTCTTTTAAATTTTATGGGGCTTGATGATGACGCGTTCTAAATTTAGGAATGCTTGTTACGCAGTGTGATTTTCTATTGTGTTGATAAGTCATGATCGATTTTGACTTGCGAATTGTGTCACCTTTTGTTATGTTGTGGTTTATGATCACCTGAATTCAGCCGGCTCTTGTAGTTCCAGAGTCATGAGTGGAAGGTTTCATGTAAATGGGTACATCATACAAATATTAGATGATCATATTATGACGACGTGATCATCAGCTAATATATAGTGCAAATTTCCGGGTTGAGACGTTAGTGGTTTTCGGGAGATATTGTTTAATTGGTGTATATCGATCAGTTAAGTTTATGCTCAATTTGTGTCAATTGTGCTTGCTTCATTGGTCATTGAGTGGCGAGTGGTAATTCCGGAGGTTTAATTGCTAATTTGATGTTTTCTTACCAGTTATAATTATGTTACTCATGAACTAGTCATCACTTTCAATTTTCTACTAATTAATTAGTTAGTGTATCATTTATTTTGTGCCACTTTTCGCCACGAATCCAAAAACAGTAGACATTGAGATTTTGCGAAAAAGAGACAGCCAAAATTCTCGTAACGTAAAGGCCCTTTAAAAGCACATTTCTTATTTACATGGTAACAGAATACAGAAGTACTAGAACCTTAAATCTTGAGCGTTGTTTTATGAATATCTTTTGCCTATTAATCTTGGATTTGTGACTGTTTTTCTCTTTTTTGTGGTACCCTGCTTTAGCTAACTCAGTATAGACTCTATAACATACTATAGAAGTAGTACATATTGATTGATGAAACGTGAATGCTAGCTAGTTGAAAACTACATAGTTTGGATAATTCTTTGACACTAGCGAAGATAAAATGTCTCTGATTAGTTGGATACAGTTTTATTAGAAATTAGAATGTTATAGAAAAGTAAGCCAAATAGTCATTTTAGTGATTGGCTCTGTTTATAAAATTTTAATTACTTTTGCGCGCGATGTTTCGCAAAAAAAAATTTGCGGCAAAGATTAAATTTGCAGATTCTTTGTCGCGGAAATCCACAGAATTGTGCACTGGAGTTTGAAATCTAGACACCCCATGATAAAAATTTCTAGAAAGCAATTGTGTCGACCGACGTACCAATTATGTATTAGGATAATGTTAGTTTATACAAAGCAATTACGATGAGATGTATATTTGTTATCCACTGGTAAAGTTTTGCTTCCATGATTCTTTCGTCTCGTTTTTTGTTCCCCAGATTTTGCGCTGCATTAAGATTTTTAATTCTAGCGGCAGAAAAAAACGGTTGCGCAAAATTTAGACGCAGATCCGGATAAATCTTTACGTAGGTAAGTACTAAGTAGTAAGGAGTCACCAAGATTCACGACTATAAGTTAGATCGATTTAAATAAAACAGGTTACAGATCCATATTTCATGAGTTAGCACCTTCACTGGTTACTAGATGGAGCTCACTACTCACCAGATGTATCAGCTAGCGAGTAACAAAAATGGTGTATAGTGTATTTTATATATGCTTCAGACCGGCATCATTACCACTATGATCATTTAGATTAAATTATCTTTGATATCTATAAAATCAGTTGTACTAGTCTCATCTTCATATATATAACCTACAATTATTAGAAAAGACCGAACCTAAATGTTCTGAATGCAATATTATTATTTATTATTTTATATTATACTGATAAAAGCCTCAATTAAATGCCACATTGTTTTAAAAGAAATCATCTTCATCCTCTTCAATTATTCTCTCATCTTTTGGACCCCAAATATTTATTTTACCATCAACGGTACCAGAAAAATAAGTAGCACTGTTATTTCCTGAATATGTTAAGCAACAACTTCTACTATTCTCTTGCAAATTTTTTCTCAACCTTGCAACCAATTTACCATCAATTATCCTGAAAACCAAAATTTCTCCATTATCTGAAGGATACCATAAATATTGTAACTCAGTTTCACTAATTGGACTCAATAAAATAGTTTTGTAGCTTGGAAATTTATTTCTTACAAAAGGTCCAAAGTTTAATAATGTATTTACTGCACCTATAGGTTCCAAGTCCCAAACTCTAATCTTTTCATCATTACCCGTTGTAATTAGTGATTTACCACTAGGAAACCAACTGAGTCCATTGACAGCTCTAGCATGAGCCTTAACCGATGATTTTAAAACCCCAACTTTTTTACTATCATTTGAGCTAATAGGAGCAGATTCATCAGTTCTATAAAGATCCAATTGTACAAGACAAGAATCTGTCCGGCGTATATCCCAAATTCTAACTTCACCTTCTGAACTTCCAGTTGCCAATTCATTAGGATTATTTGGCGACCACTTTACACTTGTAATACCCCCATTATGACCCGTTAAACTGTGAACAGCCGATGTAGTCTTCAAGTCCAATATTCTAACATGGGAACTATCAGCACCACTAGCAATTAATGAATGATCACCAGTTTCTGAAATATCAAAACAATGTACTTTTGAGTTCAAATTAAAGCTGAAAGCTTCATCCATGGTATTTGTGTCCCATACTTTTAGTTCAGAATCGTAGGAGCTAGATAAGAACATACCCATATCGAAAGGCCACCATTTCACATCAGTAACACCATATTCATGACCCCCATTACTTTTGTTCAAATCACCGATAATATCAGCCTTCACTTGACCCACTTTGAAAATCTTTATTGATGAATCAGCACCACCAGAAAGCAAAAATCTGTGATTGATTTTATCGAAGTCTAGAGCATTAATTGATCCAACAGTTTTCTTCTTGGTTGAGAACTTGGGATATTCCTGAGCTTCCAAGTTGTAATAAAGAGCCTCAGTCGACGTCCTTTCAAAGTTTTTGCATGATACTTTACCCAGCTGCCTATCTAGAAGAAGGGATTGCATCGAACATTGACTGATCTTCAATTGAGATGAATCGAATTAGAATGAGTTTTCAAGGGTTACGTTGAAGGATGATTCTAGTAAAATCAATCACAACGAAATTAACCACATTCGCGATTTTGCCATCAAGAGTTCTACTTCACATAAACAAAGAATAATGTTACTTTTTTAAACAAACTATACACTCTCCAGTGGCAGAATTTCTGATTCCCATTCAGATAAAAATGTTCTATACTCACAAGAGTGAGTGACCTCGGGAAGAAGATAAATGCTCAAACTTAAGCGGCCATTGCTGATTCATCTGTTGTTGGTGATGTTGATTCTGAACTGTTATAATATTTCATCAACTGTTTTTCTCTGACTTTGCCTAAATATGGTTCTGACTCTGATCGGTGTCTTTCAAAATCCTCAAAGAAGTCCATGAAATCATCGACCTCCACCTTGTCGCAAAAATTAGCTCTGACTGATTCCACACTGGCATTTACGTTGTGTTTTGATTTTAAAATAGGTCTGACTGAAACTAATGGATCATTCAAAGTACTGACGATCTGATCGATGCTCGAATATTGATATGATGGCTTAACTTCTGGCTTTATATGGTAGGTGCTAAATCTAGAAAGTGTTGAAATTTTGAAAGTCTTCAATCTATGCGCAGAGTTTGGTGATAGTGCAGATGCAGAGCTTAGGTTGAGCGATCCTCTGTTTTTGAATTGATCTGCTCGTTTTTCAATTTCTGATTGGTTTATAATGTTCTCCTTACCACCTGATTGGGATAAAGATGCTTTATACTTTTGGAACTTTGATCTTTTCGATCCATCATAAAGAAGTAATTGTGCAAATTTATCAAATTTTATGGAAGCAATTTTTGAGTTTTCAGTATTTGGTGAAATTGGCGACACAATTGAATCATCAAAGAACCTAGGATCTTTAATACTAGATACTCTATTATTCTCTTGCTCTGAATTGGAGGAAGAAAAATCATCAGGATCATATCTCTCATCAATATCTATCCCTTCAGATAGATTTTCAGCTAAACCTGATATGATGTTATGATCTTGTTTTAAGGCTGGTACGACCACTGAAATTGGACAATAAGTTGAATGGCTGCTCAAAGAATTCAGATCACCTAAGTGCATTTTGTTAATATATTGTTTTAATATTGGTATAATCTGTGAACAAAACTGAATACATACTAATTGATCTTTTATCATTTTTGAAAACTGAGATCACTCTTTTTAATACCGATCTCGATCTTGGGAGAGATATGGAGGAAGTTGCTAAAAAGAACATGTTAGTCTCCAAATATCACAAAATATAAAAGGGAAATACTTACGCTCTAGTTGATCTATCAATGCTTCATCCAAAGAAATGGTTTCAGCTTCCTTAAAATGAGGAGATCCCACTCCATACAGATATTTGTTTCCTTGGTCTTGATTGTTTTCAAATAAAGCTTTAAACACTTCAGGAGTTGGAACTGGTGAAAATATATCGTCTCTTGGAGGGTCATCTTCAGACCCAATTGGACGATGCTCAATTATTAGATTGCCCTGCTCTCTATTATTCTCTCCAGAATTTGCTGGTACCAAAGACTGAGGACATTCAGCAGAATCCTGCTGAGCACTTGTGGAAGAAGTTGATGAGTTTTGATCTTCTATTGGTAATCTTAACATTGGATGAAACTGAGCAATTTCATTAGTGCTTCCAGAGGTATTTTCAATGTTATCATCATCAGACGGGGTTCCAACTTCAGAGATTGTTTCTGCGGTTGCACTATCTGAAAGATCCGACGGAGGTTGAGCTACCACTCCATACTCATTATTACTGATATCATTGGTAGTGAATTTCTCTCCTTGTTTTACGTTCCCGCTGTTAGATCTTAAAGTTTCTTCAGTGTCAGATTCAGAGTTTGAATCACCAGTCATTGGAGGAAGAGTGAAAAGTTGTTTTCTCAAGCTTTGAAGATTTTCATATGTTAATTCATTTAATGGAGAATAAACAGGAATTTGATCTCTATCACTAAATTCTTTTGTATCTTGGTTCCTTAGCATCAACGTATCGAAGTACTTGTCAAAGTTCTCTGTTTTGTATTGGTGATAACATGTATATGCATCGTCAGGAATTTCCTCTTCAATTGGCGTATTCAATATCTTTTGATGAATAAATTGAGATGTACTTCTTTTATGTCTTATCTTACTTAGTCTTGTTTGTTTTCCATAATGATGTATTTTACCCAACCACTTATTAAGACCGTGTAACCTCTTTGTTTTAGATATTGGTGTACCTTCTTGATCATAACTATAGACATCACTAGAGTCTAATATATCCGATTCTGCACCTTCATCAATAACACGAATCATATCCTCAGTATAATCACCAGTCAGATTCATTTGCTCTGCACTGAATAAAGGGTTTGGCTTATAGTCATAGTGTCTTTTTATTCCCTTACTGAAAACCTTATGTAAAGTAAGCCTTTTTGACGCTTTTCCTAAATCTTCATCACCAACTCTTGGTCTTTTTCTCAAAACCACCTTTTCAGACTCTGGACTTGAAGACGTATCATACCCAAAAGAAGCACCTAAACTATCTCTAAATGAAATTCTCGTTTCTGTGATCATCTTGCAACTTTATACTAGTTTGTATATGTAATTCAATCTGTTGAACCTTGACCTCTATAGCAACTAGCTAGTGTGTAGACAAAAATTCAAATAGCTATGGTTGAAAGCTGATACTAAGATGCAATGGTTAATTTGATAAGAATGATTAGCTTTATGAAGAAGCTTTAGATATAAAACTCGGAATTTTTGATTAAGATATTCAAATAAAAAAAAAATAATCTATACGTTAACACAAAAACAAAAGCCGATAATATCCGAACTAATGCTGCTCCTACAATTTCTCAATAGATACAATAGTATTTAACTTACTCTTGCACACTTCTACAGGCTTGAAAGAGAGGTCATTAAACAAGCTTTATATTGAAAAAAAGGATCTGTTATAAAGGATATACTAATCTATTTCTTTTTTTGGGAAGTTGAGTTCTTTGGAAGATCTTTTAAGTATGGAATAAATTCTGGTTCACCTGGAATGTATTTTCTTAAAACTTCTGGGATAACTAAACCATCATCGGTTTGATAATTTTCTAAGATACAACATAAAGCACGTTCAGTAGCACATAAAGTTGAGTTCAAACAATGAACGTATTTCTTTTCACGTTCGTTTAATTTCTTTATACCTGATCTGATTTCCAAGTTTCTTGATTGGTAATCGGTACAGTTTGAACATGAGACCAATTCTTTATATTCTTGTTGGAATGGGAACCAAGCTTCTAAATCATATTTTTTAGCAGCAGCGTTGTTTAATTCACCTGAGACAATACCAACGACTCTATAAGGTAAACCTAATGATTGATAGAATTGTTCTGATAAGTTAATCATACGATCAAATTCTTCCCATGATTTTTCTGGTTCAGTGATACAGAATTGTTCAATTTTTTCGAAAGCATGGACACGGAAAATACCCCAAGCATCTTTACCATGAGAACCAGCTTCTCTTCTGAAACATGATGAGTAACCAGCATAACGAACAGGTAATTGTTCAGCTGGACTTTCAAACCATTCACCAGCGTGATAAGCTGAAATTGGTTGTTCTGAAGTAGCGATTAAATATTTTTCATCATCACCATCGATAACTTTGTATAATTCTTCATCAAATTGTGATAATTGAGCAGTTTTGGCCATAACATCCTTGTTCATCATAACTGGGGCTTGTAATGGAACATAATCTTTTTTAGTTAAGAATGATAAACCATAGTTAATTAAAGCTTGGTTCAAGAAAACACCGTAACTTCTTAAGAAATAACCACGGTGACCAACAATACGAGCACCACGTTCTGGATCATAACCATCAAGACGTAATAAGACTTCATGATGTGATAATTTAGCTTCTTTACCAGTAGCGGTAGCAATTTTACCGATTTCACCAGAGCCTTCTGGCTTCCAAGTGTTTCTTAATTCGTTGTTATCTTCGTTGTTTGAAACAACAACTGATTCATGAACCAAGTTACCGACAGTGTTAACTTTAGCTTTTAAAGCTAAATCAGCTTCTTGTTCTTTTTGAACTAAAGCTTTCTTTTGTTCAGCAATTTCATCTTTTTTTTTCAATAATTCAGAGGCATCTTCTTTAGCTTTGAATTTCAAACCAATTTCCTTTTGGACTTTGTTTTGTTCTTTGTTAGCAGCGTCTAATTCGAATCTAATTCTAGTCCATTCTTTGTAATCAGCGATGATTTCATCAACAATTTCAACTGGAGCAAAACGAGCAGCTTGTGATTTACGGATAGCTTCTGGGTTACCACCTTTTTCTTCAATAAATTGGGTAATGTCTAACATTATGGAATATGTCTATTGAGTTGGCAAAAGGTCAAGTCTCAATCACTCTTATACTCATCAATTTTTTTTCATACTCAAAAAAATATGACACGACAAAAAAAGTCGCTGAAGGAGCACAAATCCCGCGACAGTGACTACGGATTATGCAGAGATTAGAATTGAAGATGCGATATGGATTGGTATTATGCTGATGATTCTTGTAGAACGAGAAACTGAAATAGTGGCGAGGAGGTGATGTACATATGAAATATTCAAGATTTAAAGTTACAAGGACAGTGGGCACAGATTGAGTGAGTAATAAAACATTTGGGTGGAATCTCCAGTCAAAAGAGCTCAGGGATGGTATATCTTGATTGTAACTCCTTTGAACGGTGCTTTTATGGAATGAAATCTTGGGAATAGGAAAAACAATAGTTTATATATATTTCAATAGCAAAATTACCTATTTAAGGACTGATATAATGGAAAAATATTGGTTTAATGCTAAAATGAAAAGTGGCCGAACCAATGGTGACATGTCACGGTCTGAGCACACAATACCCGATTTTTTGATAATTATGGACTGATGGTCCAGAGGTTAGGACGTCGCCTTTACACGGCGAAGGTCCCGGGTTCAATCCCCGGTCGGTTCATTTTTTGCCATTTTTGGCTCAAAATTTTTTTTTTGTACTTTAATTCGAATTGGATTACTTCCTGAAGTTTCAGTTTTTATGGGTTATAATAGATAATGATCAATTGTATTTTAATGCTCAAATTATAAATGTGTTGATTATTTATGCTGGCTGGCAAGTTGTAATTTCCGGATGCGGAACTCTCATCGACTTTAAAACTTGACATAACCTTTACCTTCAACAAATGTTGCTAAGACAGGGATATCTTTGTTTTCATTTTCAGCCAAGTCAAAGTAGAATTTATCAGCAGCTTCACCACTGGTACCTTTCATAACTGGACCACCTTCGATAGTTCTTTCATCGGCATAGTAAAACTTGAAACCCTCTTTGGAAAAGAATTCATTAGCAACGGTTAATGCAGAATAAGCACCAGATTTACCCAAGCCAAGAGATACGACCAGTGGGAAAGGTTTAAAGGCTTGTATATTACCTGTATAAATGAAAGCTTTAGGTTTATCATTTGTTAAAGTTTTGAAAGACTTAGCAGCTTCTTGAATCGCCAATAGGGCACTTGTAACATTGATAGTTTGATCAGATTCAACTTCTTGAACTGTTAATTTCAAAAACTCCTCTCCATTTGGGGTAAAGCGGGACATAGCAGAAGCATTATAAACAACAACATTTGGTTCACCGAATAATTCTTTAGTTTCAGAGAAAACAGCCGGAACAACTGTAGTGTCTCCTAGATCACCTTTAAAATGAAAATGCGTTTCACTCGTAGCATTAGATAGTGTCAATTTATCACTTCTTGAAACAGTAACAACTTTGTAACCATTTTGTAAAAATTTTGTGAAACATGAGCACCAACTTTGGCACCAGCACCGAAGATAATTGCAACGTTTGAAGTCATTTCAGATAATTTATGGTATTGTTAATTGGATATAAGACTTGAATGATATAATCAGAAAATAAATTTAGCACATTTATAAAATTGTGGGAATCATCACTTCTTTATAACTTTCCTTTGGGTATAACTGATCCTCGATTTCAGTCAAATGGGGATTATCACCACATATAGATACCACATAACTGTATAATAACCAAACAATCGATAACTGCGTTTAAATCCCCCTGGAGGCCGTCAAATTTGTCAAAAGTTTTTGGTTTTTAAAGTTACCAAATCGATAAAGAATTCTTTACAGATTACATGTTTACGAAGGTTAAAAGTTTATCCGCTTTAGAGACACGTATTCCCATGACAGCAGATATTACCCGGAGCTCCAGTATCTAAATTTTTTTTTTATGTAGTATAAGCTCATCTCATCTCTATAGTAAATAAAAGTAGAAAGCCTGAGTATATCTTGAAATTAAGGTTTCTGGTTGTAATTAAAACTTTTCAATATGGTTCTTAAATCAACATATGCTGGTGATGTCTCAGTTTATCAAGTTTCAGGGGCTAATGTCTCTAGATCTTTACCAGATTGGATAGCTAAAAAGAGAAAGAAGTCATTAAAAAATGATTTAGAATATCAAAATAGAATAGAATTGATTCAAGATTTTGAATTTAGTGAAGCTTCAAATAAAGTTAAAGTTAGTCCTGATGGTCAATATGCGATGGCTACAGGTACTTATAAACCACAAATTCATGTTTATGATTTTGCAAATTTATCATTAAAATTTGAAAGACATACAGATTGTGAAAATGTTGATTTTGAAATATTATCAAATGATTGGACTAAATCTGTTCATTTACAAAATGATAGAAGTATAGAATTTCAAAACAAAGGTGGGATGCATTATAGAACAAGAATACCTAAATTTGGTAGAAATTTAGCTTATAACTCTGTTAATTGTGATTTATACATTTCTGCAAGTGGTAATGAATTATACAGATTAAATTTAGATCAAGGAAGATATTTAAACCCATTTATTCTTGATGTTGATGAATCAAAAGGATCAGGTGCTAATCATGTCAGTTTCAGTACAACAAATGGTCTTATAGCTGCTGGGTTAGAAGATGGTACTGTGGAATTTTGGGATTCAAGAGCAAAATCAAGAGTTGCAAAATTATCATTACCAACAAATAATTTTAGTGATCAAGGATTTCAAGTTTCAACAACAAGTTTCAAAAATGATGGATTAAATTTTGCATGTGGTACATCAACTGGTTATTCATATTTATACGATTTAAGAAGTTCAACACCAACATTAGTAAAAGATCATGGTTATGGATTTGATATTAAAAAATTCATTTGGTTAAATGATAATAAATTCTTAGCATCAGATAAAAGAATTGCTAAAATATATAATCAAAATGATGGTAAATTATATGCATCAATGGAACCAAGTGTTGATATTAATGATATTGAACATATTCCAGATACTGGTATGTTTTTCACAGCCAATGAAGGTATTCAAATGCATACATATTATATACCGAACTTGGGTCCAGCTCCAAGATGGTGTTCATTCTTGGATAACATTACTGAAGAATTGGAAGAAAAACCAGCAGATTCAGTTTATTCCAATTATAGATTTATTACTAGAGATGATGTTTCTAAATTGAATTTGACCCATTTGGTCGGTACAAAAGTTCTTAGATCTTATATGCATGGTTTCTTTATTAATACAGAATTATATGATAAGGTTAATTTAATTGCTAATCCTAATTCATATAGAGATGAAAGAGAAAGAGAAATTAGAAAAAGAATTGAAAAAGAAAGAGAATCAAGAATTAGAACAACAGGTGCTGTTACTGCAACCAAAGTTAAAGTTAATAAAGATCTTGCAGAGAAATTGGCTAAAAAATCAGGTTCTCAAGCTACAGAAAGTATTATTAATGATGATCGTTTCAAAGAATTATTCGAAAATCCAGAATTTCAAGTTGATAAAGAATCTTTCGAATATAAACAACTTAACCCTGTGGAATCGACCACTGATGGTGATTCTAAACGTTCTAGAGCTTTAACAGCTGCTGAAGAATCAGATGAAGAAAGAATCAAGAGAGCTAATGGTGAAGATCAAAGTTCAGATGATGAAGATAGTGAATCAGAAAGTGAATCAAGTGATTCAGAAAGTGAAGATGAAAAAGATTCAAATAAAGAACAATTAGATAGATTACAACAATTAAAGATTAAAAAGCAATTAGATGCAGTTAAAAGAAAGAAAGAAGCTAAAGATAAATCTGATAAATTCTTAAATGAAATGAGAACTTATGCAACTGATAATAATAATGGAGGTATTCAAAAAAATCAAGTTTCATTTGATAAACAATTACAACGTATTAAGAATAAACAAGAAAGAGAAAATTCTTCAAAGAAGAATGAAGTTTTAAGAAGACATGCAAGAGGTGAAGCTGAATTAACATTTATTCCAAAGAAATCATCAGATAAAAAACCAAAGAAACAAGTTTCATTTGATAGTGATGATGAAGATGAACAAGATGCTGAAAGTAAACATGGTAGAACAAAACAAAGATTTGATGGTCGTAGAAGAGCTAGTAAGAATGCATTCCGTGGTATGTAAAAAAATTTATACATAGATACAAATTAATATAAAATCAAATTTGCATATAGTTAGAAAAGACCTTTTAATGTAAGGATATATATATATATATATATATATATATATATATATATATATATATATAT
>NW_011887500.1:0-15677 GCF_000313485.1 Hansenula ciferrii | reverse complement strand
AGTGGCTCAATTTGAAAATTCGCGATTTACCGTTTATTCGCGACAAAACATGGGGTCTGTCATGGATAAGTGTCAGTAAGAACATGTACTACACACAAGTTTCAAAATCATTATAACACCTATATTTCATTATTTCCTATTATATATAGAATTCCATCTTCTAATATTTTCAAAAATCTTCATTTTCCCTTCTAATTGTGAAGCTTCCACTCTTTTCCTAACTTGATGAATCTTATTTAATGTATCATCTTGTAATAATTTATTTTCTTCATTATCTTCATTACCATCAATTTGTGATTCATCTTCAACTTCAACTTGTAATAAATAATCATGTAATATCTTAAAATGTAATTGTAACGAAGGATTTTTATAATCTTTTGGTTGATATCCTTTTAATATTAAATTTTTCAATATAGATTTCGTAACTAATTTTAAATCATTTGAAGGTTCATTATAATATTCATAACCTTCAGGAATTTTCCTAATATCATCCAAAAATGGTAATCTAATAAGCATAAACCCCTCAGGGAATGGGGTTTTGGTAATTTGTAATGCATATAAACTTGGTTGTCCACTTTTTCTTAATTTACCAAATAATATAGCAATTTTCTCTAATTTTTGTAAACTTTGATAAAGTGCACTTAAGGTTCTTCTTGATCCATCATATTTATCTTCATCAGGTATAACAAATGGAATTTTTGAAGTATTATAATGGAATTTATTACCAAATTTTTCATTTTTAAAACCTAAAAGTTTTAAAAAACAATCATAATTTTCATCATATGTTTGTAATTGAAAAATTTGATCATTTGTTAATTTAATAGCATCATCTTCACCAGAACCAAATTTATAAATTTTAACAGTTTTATCAAATTCTGCCCCGGTTTTTTCATTGAAAAATCTTCTTTTACTATAAACATTTTTCCGGAAATTTTCAGTTTCATAAACATATTTATTTCTTTGAGATTTTTCATGTGTATATATAGAATAACCTTTTACACCAACAATTAAATTATCATTAAAAATTAAAGGACATTGGAATTGAATTCTTCTAATTTCTTTCCTTCTTAATACACGTTGTTTTATAATTGAAACATCAATTGGTTTTGTACTTGGTCCATCAAACATTGAACTTTCACCAGCTTCTAATTCATCATTTGGATTATCATGAGTGATTGAAAATAATTCTGAATAAATTTTAGGGTCAAATTGTTTATATGAACTATTAATTAAAAATGGTGATATATTTATATGAGCATCATCTAAATCATTATATAATCTTCTTAATATGTTTTTCTGTGAAACATTTTCAGGATTAATTGGAGTATCATTATCAGTAAATAAAAAAATCTTATTATTATTATATTGTTTTTGAAAATCTTTTTTAATTAAAAATTCATCTTGTAAAGTTACTAAAATTTCATATAATTGATTTTCCTTAAGTTCTTGATCATCAGTCTCTAATACAGGGAATCTATCTTCTAATGATCTATAAACCCTTGAATCATCATCAGTTTTAACATTTTCCTCCAAGATATCTTGAACAATTTTCATATTTGAATAATTTAAATCAGTTAAACTAAATAATTTTTCTAAACCAGGTTTTAATCCCTGAGAAGTTTGATCATTCCCACTATGGAAAAAATAACAACCATACCCTGTGTTTGGTAATGTTATTATAGAATGAGCCATTGATTCATTTAAAATTTCTAAAATTTCTTGTAAATTTGATTTACCATTTGTTGAATTTGGTAAAAAAATTGTCTTTGTTAATTCAATAACAAAGATTATACCTTCGTGTACTTCATATCTTGGATGTTGTTGAGCTTCTTCTTCGTCCATTGTTATCACTGTTCTGTCTCTAATTGAAATGAATTGAATTGAATTGAGTTTCTTTATGACTTGATCAAAATTGCCTTCTTTCGTGTTTTTGATATTCCTTATTACGCGGTGTCCCGTAACAAATCACCCGGATTTGATTTAAATATATTCGCGCTTTTTATTTTCCAGAAAAAGATTCAAAAGCTCATTAAAAGAGTACATTGAAATATTGATGTTTTAGTATCAACATTCATACAACACACACACAACAAATCATAAATCATGCCATTTTTCCAAGTACAACTTAAAAGATCACTTATAGGATTACCAGCCAAAACTAGATTAACAGCAACTTCTATGGGATTAACCAAGACTGGTAGAACTTTAAACTATGAAATTAATCAAAGTATTGCAGGTAAATTATTAACTTTAAAAGAATTAATTAAAGTTGATATTGTTGATGAAAAAAAAGATAGAGAAGGTTTAAGAAAAGCAAGAAAAAGTGATCCTGGTTTTATTGTGGAGAAACAAGTTGATAATCAAGTATGAAGGTGGTTTATTATTAGAAGGTTTATTTGTACATAGAAGGTTTAAAGATATTTTGTATATTATTGAAATCAAACACAGCATTTGTTTTTATTATTTCCTAAATTCAAAACTAAATTCAGTATTTTGTAAAAGATTTTTCGTATCAAATGTATTTTGTTGTTGAGATTGTTGATGATTTGATTGTTGATGTTCATCAATTGGTAAAATTGAGTCATCAATCATTAATCCACTATCATCAACTAATTTAGCATAATCATTTTTATCCATTGCTTTCCCTTCAAAACTTAATTCCATTGATGAAGTATCTTGTTGAACTTCAGTTAATCTTTTATTTTTCTTTATGGAGGAACTTGCATCAACAATTTCATCACGATTTCTTTTCAAAGGAGTTGATAAAGATTCATTTTGTAAAAATTTATTAATTAATTTATTTGGACCTTGTTGTTGTTGATTATTCAAGATATTTGTTTTTTTAGTTATATCAATTTCTAATGTACCTAATTTAAATTTTTTAGCATTTTTTTTATTTTGAATAATAATTTTCAAAGCAGGATCCATTGATTCTAATTTTTCTCTATTTGGATTAATTCCTTGTAAATTTTCCATGAATGTAGATTGTAATATATTTAATGGCGATGAAATTTTAGCAGGTTGACGTTGTTTTATTGATGGTAATTCATTAAATTTATGAGTTGACGGTTGTTTAGGGTATAAATAAGGTAAAGTTAATTCCAGGGGAGAATATATTGGAGCAGGTGTGAATTCATGTATGCTTTGGATTGAAGGTGTAGGTTTTCTTGGTTGATATGAGTTGTTGTTATTGTTGTTGTTGTTTTGTTGATTATTGCTATTACCATTATGATAATTGTTATGATTATGATTATGGTTATTGTTATTGTAGCTGTTGTGTCTATGGAACTCCTTCTTTCTGTTCTGCGGTATCTTCTTTCTGTTGTTGTTCATTGTGTGTATCCTTGGGTATATCCTTGTGGTATATTATGATATTCTTGCTTAATCGATGTTTTGTTGATGTTTAATTTCACTTTTTTCCTTTGTTTATTTTGATTTCAAATTGGTAAATAAAGCAAAAAATCACCCATTCGAATTCCAACAGTCGCATTTTACTTTTTTTTTAATTTCCATTTTTTCATTTACGAAAAATTAAAAGTAAACAAAATTTAAACTGTGAAAGTACTTAAATATGCTTGAACGAGAGGAACGAATGAACGAGTGAATAATAAATCAATGGATACTTCTACAATCTACAATCCATACAATCCACACAGAGACATGGATCTCATCAACAAATAATTAATTACTTATATCCTGGTTAGTCAATCAAGTCAAAAGTCAAAAGTCTTAAAAGTCCGTTTAAACTTTCAACGTTCGTAATGCACCAGCTCAAATAAATAAAAGATTTACGAACGCTTTTTCACCTAAACGATCCATAACAAAAAATTTAGTACAACATTTACGAATTAAAGTAAAAGGAAAAATATAATGAACTAAGCTTAACTACATTCGCTTCCCATACGCCTTGATCATTCGTATAAACATAGCATTACCTTGGTTAAATCTATATAAACTGGGTCATTTCCTTAGATCATAATATCATATAGATATCACATCAATCAGATAATACCAGATCTCAAACATACCCACATATCTCCACCATGTCCACCACCATAACATCCAACATCATAGATCAAGATCAATTACAAGATCAAATCAATAATGGTCATGCTAGAAGAATGGGTGATATAGAAAATTATTTTGGTTTATTACAACGTCAAAATTTATACAAAACATTTGCAGTTTTAGTAAAATTTGATCAAAAAATTAATTATAATGATATATTATTGAAATCATTAAGAGATTTATTCTTAAAATATCCAATCTTGGCTTGTTCAATATTAGATACTGATTATTCAGATCTTTCAAAACCAAATCCAATTCATGATTATATTTATACATTACCAAAAATTCAATTAAATGATATATTATATGAATTACCTCAACATATTAAAGATTCTAAAGATGATCATGAAATATTATTAAGTAAAATTAATGATATTGTATTACCATATGCCAAGGGAAACACCTTATGGAAATTAGCCATATTAGATGATTATACAATGGTTTATTTATCAAATCATTGTCTTTCAGATGGTATAACTGCTAAAAATGTTATTCAAGATTTATCGAATTTATTTGAAAAACATTTAAAAGAACCAATTGTATCAACTAGTTTGGATTTAAAAAAAAGTATTATAAATTATGCATTAGACAAAAATCAAATAAATAAATTACCAGTTCCTTTAGATTCATTAGTTTCTTATAAACCTCCAATTTCATATTTTTTAGAATTTGGTTTAAATTTAATGGTTTTCAAATTCCTAAGTTTCAAGAAAAATCTTGTTCAAAGAAATGATAAACATTTATATAAAATCTTAAATATTCCTGCAAATCATGTTTCAAATATTAAAAATCAATTATTAAATCATCATCAATCAACTGGTGATGAAAAAATAACAATAACACCATTTATTGAAACATCATGGTTAAATGCTCAATATAAAGCAGGATTATTTAAAGATACATGGTTTGGTTTAAGTGATGTTTCAATCCCATGTGATGCAAGAAAATATTTACCATCAGGTATTGATAATGATGAATTTAAATTTGGTTCAAATACTTCAGGTTCACATAAATATTTCCATCCAGTTACAAAATTTAATTTAGAAAATTTAAAATATCATAATAAATATTCAAAATATCTTTCCCAAACTAAAAGATATTTATATAATATGGGTATAATGACATTAGATCAAATTCAACAAAGCAAGAACCTAGATCAATTAATTATAGATTCTTATATTGGTCAACCAAGAGGAAATACATTAATTTCAAACATTGGAATTATTCATGATTCTCAAAATGGTGAATTTAAAGTGGAAAATTGTTATTTTGCACAAAATGCTGGTTCTATTGTTTTCAATTTTAATTTATGTGTTTCTTCTTGTAAAAATGGTGGTATTAATATACTTATAACAATGGAGGAAAATGCAACTTCAAAAGAAATGTTTGAAGAAATTGTGGAAAAATTCCATGAAAATTTATTAAATTCTGATAAACTTTAATCAGCTTTACTAGACATAGATTATTAGCTACATTCATTTTATTGTCAATTCATTAAATCATATTCATTTCAAATATACTATATATACTATATTCTTTCATTTCATTAAACTTGTAATTTCGTAAAATTTGCACCCCCACTTGGTGGAACTTGTAACCAATTCAATTCATCATAATTAGTTACACCATCAATAACATGGAATGCATAAGCATACCTTGAATTATTTGAAAAATTTAAATTTGAACGATGTAAAACTTGATTATGAATCAAGATTAATGAACCTTTAGAACATTTAATTTTTAAATAATCTTCTTCATTATTATCATATTCATCTCTTTGTTCTTCATTAAAATAAATAAACCCAGTCCCACCTTGTTCCTTTTTAACAAATCTTTTTTGAATTGGTACAGTTTTATGTGAACCTGATAAATAACTTAGACATCCATTTGTTTCATTACAATCTTCCAATGCAATCCAAAAACCAATTGCACTTTGTGGTTCTGTATATAAGAAGGTACCATCCTGATGACTTGGAACTTCACCACCAATTTCAGGTTGTTTACAAATAATCATACTTTGTAAAACTCTTGGATCTTGGAAACCTAATTTATCAACAATTTCTTTAGATTTATGATTAATTGTATGCTTATTGAAGACTGGATCAATATGTAAACCATGACCAATCTTATTTATAGCTCTTTCTTTGGATTTAATTAATTTATTATCAGAATTAAAAGCACCAGGTTCTAAAAAAAATCGTATTTTATCAGAACTTTGTAAGAAATAATCATCACCAACATGTTCATCATTATTTTCACCACCAGTGGTGAATTTTGTCATTGAATGATTTTCTAAATCAAATTCATCAATTAATTTATATGTATGATTTAATAATTCTTCAACTTCTTCAGGGTTTAAATAATTTTCAATGCATAAACAACCTTCATTGTTAAATTTATCAACTTGCTCTTGACTGAAAGTGAAACCAGTCATGATTATCCCTCTTTTTCTATTCCTTAAACAATCACCAGCTGTTCAACAACCTCCTTAACCCTCAAGGCTAACCTTCAAGCACTATCCTCTTCAAAAACAAAGAATATCAATCAGATTAAAATCAGTTCATTATTCAAAAAAATCTTTCGAGGTGCAATCAAAAAAAAAATCCTGCATATAATTATACGAGTTCCCAAAAGGGAAATCATGAAATTGGTTATTTGCACTGGTCTAAGTTTCCGCGAAACTGATATTTTTCAAAACATTGGAAATTAATTTGATGGAGTTTTTGAAAGGTTTTTGGCATCTAGTCAGTGGAAACAACTGTTGTGTGGTATTAATTGATCATCTGTGTTGCTATTTGGTTTAGACTGCTGTTCTGGATATACTGGTGGAGTGCTTCTGCTTTTTGTTTGGATCGATTTGATAAAAAAGTGGCAAAAATACGCTGATTTGAATAACTTATTATGGATGATACAGTACGTTTATTGATACGTTTTGTATCAAGAGGATTCTATGGGAAACCTTATGTGTTGATCTTGGATGCTATATTATTACACTCTGTGCTCTCAGAAGACGATTTATCACATCTTTTAGGGATTCAAAGGAAAGAATTAAGAGCATTGTGTAATAAATTGGTTGATGATCGTTTATTAACTATGCATGTTCAAAAAGAAGAAGGACCACAATTTAGACCTATTTCAAGAACCTATTTTTATATACATCACACAGAGGCTATTGATTCTATTAAATGGAAAATACATTCAGTGGTCCAGGGGATTAAAGATGAAATGCATGCTACAAATACTCCTCAAGGTTATATTTGTCCAGTTTGTAAAACAAAATATTCACAATTAGATGCAATTGCATTATTAAATTATGAAAAAAATGAATTTTTATGTTCATTATGTAATGAAGAGTTAATTGAAGATGATTCTGGTAAAATTGCAAAAGAAAATCAAATTAAATATTCAAAATTAATGGATCAATTAGAACCTGTTATTAATTATTTGAAGAAAATTGATGAACATCCAATTGCTGAAAATAATTTCGAAACTTCTTTATCAAGAGTTATTCCTGTTCAAGCTACTTCAAATGCTTCATATGCTGTTTCTAATTTCAAAAGTAAGAAAATGTTTAATAGAGATTCTTATTTAAACAATTCAAATTCTATGCGTGCAGGTTCAAGATCTCAAGCTACATTACATGTTAATATTACTTCAACAAAAGATGATAATTTACAAAAAGAAAAACAAGCTCTTGAAGCTGAAGAAAAGAAGAAACAAAATGCATTACCAACTTGGCATGAAGAAAGTACCATTGGTAAAGGTTTGGGTAAATTTGATAAAGATGATGAAGGTGATATAGATATAACAAATGATGAGAATGCAGAAAATAAAAATGGTGAACAACAAGGACAATCTACAGATGAACAAAATAATGATCCTACAACTAATGTTAAAACTGAAGGTGTTGATCCAACTGCTCCTTCACAAATCGATAATGATGTTACATCAACCACAACTCAAGCAACACCTGCAGAGGCTGAAGATAAAGAAGCACAAGATGCATTAGCTGCTTATTATGCACAATTAGCTGCTAGAGATAATGATGATAATGACGATGAAGACGAAGAAGAAGAGGATGATGATGAAGAAGAAGAAGAATTTGATGATGTTCAATTTGAAGATATTGGAAATAGTCAAGATCCAAATGGTAATGATAATGAAAATACAACAAATAAAGATGCAAAAGCTGAAGATCTGGTTGTTGAAGAACTAGAATTTGGTGAAAGTGATGAAGAATAAGACACTACATATAGAATAAATCAAAAACAAATACAAAACTTAATTTATTATTATATAAGACGTTTATCTTTTAATCTAATTGAATATGTTGTAGAAGGGGGTATAAAAAAGGGGAATAAATATAAAAACTAAAAAGAAGACAATAATTATGCAATATTTAATGAATTGATTGATCATTTACAACCATGAACCAATTTATTTTTTGGAAATTCATAACCAGCAGCTTCCCAACTTGTTAAATTTGGATTCATATAGGCATTCAAATGTTTTGAAATATAATCTTGAGTTGGATAATCACCAGGATCACAAGTTAATTGAGTTTTACCCTTTGGTTGATAAATACGAACATAATCAATTTGGAACTGAACAGGGAAATTAATAAATAACCAATCAATATTTGACCAAGCTGTTGAAATACCTAAATTCAAAATAATAGACATTGGTTCTTTTGACATATCTCTCCATCCAATATTACCATCTGGATGGAAAACTTCACCTTGAATTGTAACTGTTGGTTCATCACCAACGAAAAATCTTGTATATGTATCTTTCCTTTTTTCAGCTTTACTTAAATATTCAACTGCAAATTTTTGGAAATGAGTTTCTTCATCTTCATAAACAACATTTGGTTGTTCTTTATCAACAACTTGTTGAAACCAATGATCATTTAATGTAGTAATTGTGGATACCATTTCTTGGAAAGGTGTACCTCTAAATGAATTTTGATTTGAAATTGATAAATTATGAATTGCAACATAATCATAATCAGGTTGATACCAAATATCAAAAGGTGCAATTTGAATGGTTTGTGATGCAACACCAAAGATAAGTTTATCAGAATGAGCACCTTCTAATAAATCAACTTCTGGTGCACCTCTACCAGTACCTCTATTTGGATGATCTTCACCTTTACATGTACATTTATTTAATTTTTGACCTGGTAATTGTGAAATACCATCATTTGAAGATTGATTAGCTGTAATACCTGCATCACATTCATCATAACTATAAGGCCAAACACCTTCAGTTGAAGCCATATAACCAGCTCTAGCTAAATTACCTAAAGTCCATAACCCTGGCCATAACCCAGCAGCACTTGCAGAACCTGGTAATTTTGCAGAAATTTCTAAAATACCTTCAGTAAAACATAATTTATTCCAACTTTGAACCATACCACTTCTATAAAATAAATCATGATTTTCATGAACATCCATTCTTAAATTTAATGTACCATTTTGAGTAGATACAGCATCAGGTTCATACCATTCTAAATCTTTAGTTGCAGCATAATTTAAATTAACAGCTTCCCAAAATTGATCCATACCTGGATAAAATGTTCTACCTTCAGCACTAAATTCATCAGAAAATACTAATTCCCAATCTTCACCATCTTTATTTTTTCTCTTGTATGCAGATTCTGGTGTTGAATCATCAACCATTTCAGTTCTAATTGCAGATAATTGTGGATAAATATAATCAGTTAAATGTTCATAAACTTTTGGAGGTTTAACTCTATGAGATAACTTATCTGAACGAGCAACGAATGGTATAACAAAAGATAAAACTGAGATAATAATAATCATAACAATTAAAATGACCAATCTTTCCCAATTTTTAGTACCAAACATTTCCCTCAATGAAGCCTTTTTGTTTTTAAAATTAGCTTTCCATCTTTCCAATCTTGATAATTCATCACCAGCAATTTCACCTTCTTGTTTTAATTCACCTCTTTCAGCTAAATCATGTTTCGATGGACTTTTCAAATATTGGGCATTGATGAAATGATCTCTTTCCACAACATTGTTCATTGAACCATTTTCACTAGTTGCAGAAGATTCAGAACTTGTGTTTATAACTCTTGTTGTAACTTGTGCACTTTTACCAGGTTTTGGTAAATCATCTTCGAATATGAATTCTTCATCATCACTTAATGTATCACTATAATTATGAGCTTTATAAATATCGGAATTGACGCTAAAATTGTTTAAAACATTTTCTTTCATTTGTTGCATTTCAGCTAAATTATCCAACTGATAAGATGATTCTCTTTTAGATTTTGGAGTGAAAACATTCTTTAAACTAAATGTTGAAGAATTTGAAAGTTTTGTTTGACCATTCTGAGTGGATTTCTCTTTTGGAAGACCAGAGTTATCACTCTTGGAACCAGCATCAGAACTATCACTACCTTTATTATTCCTGATAGAATCTTGTTCCCCAGCCATACTATTTCAAAATTGAACAGAATTTGATATTAATTTCTCTATGATTCTCTTAAGATATTTCTCCTCTGGCTTAATTATTCAGATTCGATTTTATCATGTAACTCAGATCAAATTAAAATTCAACCAAAGGTTCTATCCTGACTTTGTAAGTGAAACTAAAGAAAGAGGAATGAAAAGTTATTTAACAATGTGCAGCTTGAAATATATAAGTACAATAATAGAAAAAAAAATGATATTCATATATGAGATAACTAAGTTTGATTACTTTAGATAAAAATACTCAAATGGAAAATACAAACTTAATATGCAAGAAAAAAAATGTCTAACTTCTGAAATATAGAAAATCATAATGGTCCAGGTCTAATATACGATCACTAAACTTTACTCAAATTCATATTGATATTGAATTGAACCACAATGAATTTATTAGTATTGTTCTCTAATTTTCCGTTCTGTCGATTTTTCTTCTTGAGAATATTATATGATGAAGTTTCGTTGTAAATCAATCATCCCTCCCATAGAAAAAAAAGTTCTTTTGACTCAAGATATGAGATATTTTATACAGTGTTTAGCAGTCACTAATGATATTCAAATAGTCGAATCCAAGGCTTCAACCACACGTTATGTATTGCAACTAAATTTAAGTGCAACCTATTTCAGGATTCTTGAAACTTGGATTAGTATAAATTACTAGCACCAAAGATGTGTAAATTCAAATTTGATCCACTTGAGAGGACGAAATTATAATTTTACAGTTATTTGTGTTGACGGAATCAAACCAGTATTAAGCTAATATGTAAATGATCTTCAAATCTTTCCCAATTATACCTATCCTGTAAGTACTGCAACTTCCAAAAAAATTACATTATGACGAAATGAGCCGTAAAAAAGCTTCTATTTCTTCCCTATAATTCATATACCACACGTTTCATTAGATACCGTGTCCTCGTGAAGGTAATAATAACATTTTGAACTAATTAAATGACACAATTCATAAACATTTATGCAAGAGTTCTCATAAATCTCTATATTTCTCCCAAAGGGGAAATGCGGTATACTCATATCACGTGCTAAGAGCTCGGAATTCATTTTTTCAAGGGGAAATCAATAAAGTATGGAGAAACATCAACAATTAGTTGAAGTAACAAAGATATAGGATTTGGCTGACAAGAAGTGTCAACAAAGTAGAAATTATGCCTACATTACCTACTGCGTTTGCTGAAACAACAAAGAGAAGTCTTAACAACAAGGAATTGGGACAAAGGGTTCTTGGACTTTATAGAAAATACCTTAGAAGTGCCCCAGTTTTCATTGAATTATATGAATTAGATTTACCAATTGGTGTTGTTAGAACAAAAATTAGACAAGAATTTGAAAGAAATAGATTTCAAAAAGATATTAATATTAATAATGTCTTGTTAGCAAAAGGTCAAATGGAATATCAAGAATTGATTAATTTTTGGAAACAAAATGCACATGTTATGCGTTATTTTGAACATGAAGGTGATACAAGATTTTCAACTGATGCTAGATTAACTGATTCATTTGTTGGTAAATTCTTAAAAGGTTATTGATTTTCATATACCTTGAACCATTTATTATTTATTTATTTATTTATTTATTTATTTATATCATTATTTATTAGTGCTTACACATATTAAGTCATATTTATTTATTTATACAAGTTTCCATTTACATATTATACTACGTTGTAAGTACGAACGAAAATCTATGTAATATTTCTCTTTTTTTGAATATCTAAAATATCTATTTTATGTACCGATAACTAATTTACAAAATGCAGTCCCCCTTTTTATATTAAAGCTTAAAATAAACCTTCAATATCACCATTTTCACTAACTTGAACATTCATATAACCAGCATGAGTTGGTAAACCTGGAATGGTTTGGATTTCATCAGCTAATGCGTATAAATAACCAGCACCGATTGAAGCTCTAACGTCTCTAACTGGGAATTCAAATCCACTTGGAACACCTTTCAAATTAGCATCATGAGATAATGAATATTGAGTTTTAGCAATACAAATTGGTAATTTACCAAAACCTTGTTCTTCATAAGTTTTAATTTTTTGTGCAGCTAATTCAGAAACTTTAATTGAAGAACCATTATATAAATTTGTAACAATTGAAGTTAATTTTTCTTCAACTGAATCATTAACATCATATAAAAATTTAAATTCTTCAGGTTTTGAATGTTTAACTGATTCAACAACAGCTTTTGCTAATCCAACTGCACCTTCACCACCTTTACCCCAATGGTTACTTTCAACAGCATCGATAGCACCAGCTTCTTTAGCTAATTTTTTAACTAATTCAATTTCAGCTTGAGTATCATCTTTAAATTGATTTAATGCAACAACAACATTAATACCAAATTTTTTAACATTTGCAATTTGTTTGGCTAAATTTTCTGAACCTTTTTTAACTAATTCTAAATTTTCTTGTAAATATTCATCAGGTAATGATTGACCAGGTTTAACATTTGGTGCACCACCATGTAATTTTAAAGCTCTAATAGTAGCAACAAGAACAACGGTATTTGGAACAAGACCTGAAGCACGACATTTAATATCTAAGAATCTTTCACCACCCATTGTGAAATCGAAACCTGCTTCTGTAACAACAAAACCTTTTTGTTCAGATTTATCATTAGCATTTGAACCAACAAGTTTTAAAGCTAATTTATCAGCAATAACTGAAGAAGCACCAATTGAAATATTTGCAAAAGGACCTGCATGAATCAAGACTGGTGAACCTTCTAAAGTTTGCATTAAAGTTGGTTTAACAGCATCTTTTAATAAGGCACCAATAGCACCTGCAGCACCTAAATCATCCACAGTAATTGGTTCATTATTATTATTTAATCCAATAACGATATTACCAACTCTTTCTTGTAAATCATGTAAATCTTTTGATAAAGCCAAAATAGCCATTAATTCTGAAGCAACAGTAATATCAAATCCTGTTGTTCTTGTGAAACCTTTTTCAGTTGGTGCTTGACCAATTGTAACTTGACGTAAAAATCTATCATTAACATCAACAACACGTTTAATAGTAATAGTATCAGGATTAATATCTAATCTTGCAAATTTTTTAATTTCTTCTGGAGTTAATTCATCAGGATTTGTCTTACTGATACCTAATTTATTTAATCTTTTCAACATTGAATCAGTGAATTTTCTTTCACCTTTTTTAGATGGTACTAATCTTTTATAAAAAGTTTCATCTTTTTTTTGAGTTAATTCATGGAAAATTCTTGTATCAATAGCAGCAGCTAATAGGTTATTAGCAGCACCAATAGCATGAATATCACCAGTTAAATGCATATTAAATTCATCCATTGGGATAACTTGAGCATAACCACCACCGGCAGCACCACCTTTAACACCAAAAGTTGGACCCATTGAAGGTTGTCTAACATTAGCAATAGCTGGGATATGTAAATGAGATGATAAAGCTTGAACTAACCCCATTGTAGTTGTTGATTTACCTTCACCTAATGGAGTTGGAGTGATACCTGCCACAAGGATATAATTAGCATCTTTACGATCTTTTAAACGATCATAAGCTTTTAAATTAACTTTTGCCTTATAATGACCAAATAATTCTAATTCATTTTCTTTTAATTTTAATTCTTCTGCAACATCTTTAATTAATTTTGGAGTTTGAGCTCTTGAAATATCAATATCTGATGGAACTGGATTTTCTAAAGTTAATGGATTAACTGAAAATTGTGGTAATGATTGTTCTTTAGCTAATTGTCTTTCAGCAGCTAATAAAACATTTTGAACAAGCATTGCCACAGTCATTGGACCAACACCACCTGGGACTGGTGTAATAAATGAAGTTTTATCTTTACTTGATTCAAAATCAACATCACCAACTAATCTTTGACCAGATTTTTTAGTAGAATCTGGGATATAATTAATACCAACATCAATAACAACAGCACCTTGTTTTAACCATTCACCTTTAACAAAATTTGGTTGACCGATTGCAGCAATAACAATATCAGCATTTTTAACAATTTCTGGGATATTTGCTGTTCTTGAATGACAAATTGTAACAGTTGCATTTTTTTTCTGTAATAAAGAAGCAACTGGAATACCCACAATATCAGATCTTCCCAAGACAACGGCATTCTTACCAGAAATTTCAGTACCAGATTGTTCTAATAATCTCATACAACCATTTGGAGTACATGGAATAAATTTTGGATCACCACCTTTTTTTGATAATTCACCAATATTATAACGACCAAATCCATCAACATCTTTATCATCATTGACAAAATTTGTAATTTTTGGTTCATTAAGATGTTTTGGTAGAGGTAATTGAATTAATAATCCATGAATTGAATCATCTTGATTAATTTCATCAATTTTATTTAATAATTCTAATTCACTAACATGTTCATCTAATTTTTCAATAATACATTCAACACCAGATTCTTTTGAAGCTTTTAATTTCATATTAACATATGTTGTAGAATCTGGTCTTGCTCCAACTTGTAAGATTTTTAAAGTTGGTTTAAATTTTGGATAAGTTAATTTAATTTGTTCAATTTTTCTAAAAGCATCATTTCTAACAGTTTTGGATAATTTTAAACCTGATAATGTAGTATAATATCTCAAACGCCTACTAGTAAATTGAGTAGATCTGTTTATAAGGGCACTTAACACCATGATGGATATAATTCTGGGGTTTGGTAGGTGTCAAAGTAAGTTAATCCAGAACTTGACAGGTATATTATATGTAAGTAACTTTTAATTTTATTTCACCTTTAATTTAATCAATTTACTATGGAAAAAAAAAATATTATAGTCATCGAAATTTACGTCATCGCTTATGTAATTGGGCCATGTGAGGGGAGGGTTACACTTTGTTGATTATGTAATATGATTAGTATATTTAATTAAATATTTATATAGATTAATAAATTATTTCTATAGTATTGAAGTATATATCAATGATGGTTAAATATAATCTTTCTAGTTATACTTTAATATCTCAGAAAAGTTGAAATTTTTTTTTCAGTTTATAAAATTTCATAATTTTATTAACCATTAATTTTTTAATTTTACTTTGAAATGTTATAAATTGATAAAAAGAGTGTTTGTTCACC